>NC_135213.1:40916699-41011699 GCF_052324685.1 Brachyhypopomus gauderio
AACCTCAGTATCGTACTAGGAACCTCAGTATCGTACTGGGAACCTCAGTATCGTACTGGGAACCTCAGTATCGTACTGGGAAGTTGCTGTGTTTCTTTGAGGTTTGGTATGGCTGGTATGGTTTCTCCCCTGTGACCATGACACTGCTTCACTGAGTGACTTCAGGAACACACTCACTCAGACTGGCTGCCCCCTGAAGACAAAACACTCCTTCAGCGTCAGTGTGAACTGCAAATTATTATTTTATTCTTATAATGACTTAGAGCTAAGATAACATCAAAATATGTAGACTACCCCTACCAACCCCCTCAACTACCCCTACCAACCCCCTCAACCACCCCTACCAACCCACCCAACCACCCCTACCAACCCTCTCAACTACCCCTACCAACCCACCCAACCACCCCTACCAACCCCCTCAACTACCCCTACCAACCCCCTCAACCACCCCTACCAACCCACCCAACCACCCCTACCAACCCCCTCAACCACCCCTACCAACCCACCCAACCACCCCTACCAACCCTCTCAACTACCCCTACCAACCCACCCAACCACCCCTACCAACCCACCCAACCACCCCTACCAACCCCCTCAACCACCCCTACCAACCCCCTCAACCACCCCTACCAACCCACCCAACCACCCCTACCAACCCCCTCAACCACCCCTACCAACCCCCTCAACCACCCCTACCAACCCACCCAACCACCCCTACCAACCCCCTCAACCACCCCTACCAACCCCCTCAACCACCCCTACCAACCCACCCAACCACCCCTACCAACCCCCTCAACCACCCCTACCAACCCCCTCAACCACCCCTACCAACCCCCTCAACCACCCCTACCAACCCACCCAACCACCCCTACCAACCCCCTCAACCACCCCTACCAACCCACCCAACCACCCCTACCAACCCACCCAACCACCCCTACCAACCCCCTCAACCACCCCTACCAACCCCTTCAACCACCCCTACCCACCCACCCAACCACCCCTACCAACCCACCCAACCACCCCTACCAACCCCCTCAACCACCCCTACCAACCCACCCAACCACCCCTACCAACCCCCTCAACCACCCCTACCAACCCCCTCAACCACCCCTACCAACCCCCTCAACCATCCCTACCAACCCACCCAACCACCCCTACCAACCCCCTCAACCACCCCTACCAACCCCCTCAACCACCCCTACCAACCCACCCAACCACCCCTACCAACCCACCCAACCACCCCTACCAACCCCCTCAACTACCCCTACCAACCCACCCAACCACCCCTACCAACCCCCTCAACCACCCCTACCAACCCACCCAACCACCCCTACCAACCCCCTCAACCACCCCTACCAACCCACCCAACCACCCCTACCAACCCACCCAACCACCCCTACCAACCCACCCAACCACCCCTACCCACTCATTACACATGTTTTTATTTGATCCATAATAGCATGAAGGCCTGAAGGTTTAGTTCCTTCTCTATATGCCCTACAGCACATTTGCTTGATTTCTGAATTTTCTGTCTTTTCCCAGTAAAATAATTCATTGATTGATGAACATGGTACATGCAATCATATGGTATACCTTGGTAACCCATTTATTTCTGAGGGGAATTAGAAATATTGGATGAATAGGATCTTATGAAACCCATGTTTTCCAAAATAAACTCAGGACGGTGTATGTTGACTTTTAGAGGTTGTATTTGCTGAACATCATAAGACTAACACTGATGCTTCCCTTTGATTACAAACTTTGATTCATACATTAGAGCCTCAGATGAAACCCTGAAGATAGTCCTGGTTCCTCATCAATTACTTTTACGTGCCTGGTACTGTTGCCTGAATACAAACTAATTCAGTGTTGGTGACATTTTCATGGGATTTCTAGACTTAAATTCAATAATTTGATATAACCATTTACAGTATTTTATGTTTACCCCTGCTAGCCCTCTGACTGGTATACTACAGATAACAGAAGCCCGGATTAGCTTGTTGGTTATGTCTAGCTACTAGTTTAAGATAACATGTCTAGTGATATAAGGTAGCTAGTGGTTTTCACTAGACAGTTTACGTCTGGCCATTTCAGTGCAGTTTTACTGAAGGCCTATCAGGGTGAAAATGTTCCCGATGTCTCTTTTCACGATATTTACAAAGTACAAAACGTGATGCACCGACACAATTGTGTTATGTGTGCTGTGCAGTGTAGGCAATAGTTTAAGGGTTTAAGGGTTTGTCATCTGGAAGATTTTTGCCCATGCTTGAGGTGTGAACTGATAGCTATGATAACTCACCATTATCAGAACAGTGATCATCTCTCCCGTCCATGATGGGCAGTAAATCAGATATTTGCACGTGCCTCGAGTCCTCAGATAACCCCCTCCCTTCCAGCCAATCAAATGCTAGCATGCCTGACTCGGTCGTCGTGGAGACGTGACCTCTAGGAGGGCACATGGGAATGATCTAACATGGCTTGTTCGAATACTTATAGGGACAGTTACGTCCTCCTAAAATACTGGTAGGGATGTTCGTCCCTCATTCAGGCCCTCGTCTTACACACACACACACACACACACACACACACACACACACAGTCAGGTCTGCCCTTGAGCTGACTTTCCAACAGAGTAGCAGGGAAAAAAATAATCACGCCTGCCTTTTTTTTCTTCTCCTGTGTGGTTTTCCTAGTCAGTGTGCATTATGCTAATTTTGCCACTCCAAAAGCACAGAAAACAGTCCACCACTTTGTTCAGATAAGAGCTTTGAGAGACGAGAAGGGAAAATTAGAAAAAAGAGGAAAGAAAAACTTAAAAAATGACAGATTTATAATTACAGCATCGACACTTCAGTGCTACCCAGCGGGAAGTGTCCGGGGACGGCAGTTTTGTAGTCATTTTTGCTGAACATGCTCACTACCATAAACAGGGTCACACACACACACACACACACACACACACACTCCCTCGGCGCACCCCTCACAAATGCAAACGTGCACACGCATCAGTGCTGCGAGCGCAGAGGTGCGCTGGGAGCTTGAGCAGGTTGCTCACGGAGAGACGCCGTCCTGCACCGTCCTGCACTGTCCTACGCTGTCCTACACCATCACACATTGAGATGCTGAGACGATCGTCAGTGCAGTCGTGTGTCTTGAGCTTGTGTGTATTTCTCAGCCCTTTCCAGCCACATAATTATACACACACACACACACACACCTCCAAACGAACCTACGCTTGTCTTTATGGCAGGAAAGCCACTAGAACGCTGCTGTGGGTATCTAACGTAGCGTAGCTTCTTCTCACCACTGTCTCACTCTGTTTCTTTGATCATGTACACACACATTCAAACGCTCATTAGGACCACGTCCCCACTAGTGGAGGTGTGAGTCAGAGGAGACGCTACAACCACACATCAAAGCCCGTGGAACTCAGATACACGCTGACAGTGTCCCGCCAGTGGGAGCAGCAGTGAATCGCTAAACCACTGACCGCCACCAGTCGCAGTCTCAGAAGACCTCAGAAGACCTCTGCTACAGCTGCTACGTTAATTCCTGCTCACTCCTGTCCACCGCAGGCTGTGCACGGGTTTGGTGAAGAGCTAAATGGCTTTTTCCCCAAGATCTTGAAAATAAGGGGTGTTGAAAATAAATGTGTGCACCCTGCTGCCTCGCTCTCCGGAGCGGAGAAAACGTTTGCACTAACAGAGCTACATCTCATTCGTGGAAGACTCTGAGAGTAACGGTTGTTTATTTGTGAAGTCACTGAAAACTGCAGTTTTTTGTTCAGAGAGATGGAGCCTCTCTGTCATGGTGTTGAGCTAGGGTCTGAGACCATTAACTGCGTCGGTGGTGAACAAGTTGTGCGACAAAACTTTTTTTAAACTAAACTTTTAATGCTACTGTGGAACCTCACTGAATATTTAAAGCTGCCCTTCAAGGAGTTTGTGACTGAATGACGTCACATGTTAGATTAACATACTCATGCACTGGAATCCAGTTTTAATCTTAAATTACCTTCCCAACCACAGACAGGAAACAGGGACTAACCTCGGTGTGTGACCACAGGTGTGTCTGCAACATTGACTGCTCCCACATAAGTTTCAACCCGGTGTGTGCCTCGGACGGCCGTTCCTATGACAACCCCTGCCAGGTGAAGGAGGCGTCATGTCAGAGGCAGGAACGAATCGAAGTCAAGTTCTTGGGCCACTGCCAGGGTGAGCACACCCCCTCCCTCCCACATGCCCCTCCCTCTCTCCACACATGCCCCTCCCTCCCTCCCTCCCTCCCACGTGCCCCTCCCTCTCTCCCACATGCCCCTCCCTCTCTCCCACATGCCCCTCCCTCACTCCTACATGCCCCTCCCTCTCTCCTACATGCCCCTCCCTCTCTCCCACATGCCCCTCCCTCTCTCCCACATGCCCCTCCCTCACTCCTACATGCTCCTCCCTCTCTCCCACATGCCCCTCCCTCTCTCCACACATGCCCCTCCCTCACTCCTACATGCCCCTCCCTCTCCCCACACATGCCCCTCCCCTTCCTAATTGCCCCCAGCTCCACTGTCTGTGAGTGAGCACGCAGATGCTATATGACACTGTTTACTAAGACCACATAGACACTGTTGAAATTTGGCGAAATCAGCTTGTAGAAATAGGCACATTATTTCAGAAGCAGTTTCAAATTCTATTAGTCAGTAGTCACCAGCTGTGGCAGGACAGTTGGCTAAATGTACTGTTTTAGCAGAAATGTATTTAATGAGTACAGTAACATCGCCATATCAGGTGGAGAACAGCTGGTGTACAGATGCTGATTACAGGACCATTTAAAATGCAGTTTAGTGACTATTTCTCTTACAGTGTTCTTGTGTGACCGTTGATCTTGCTTAGGTGACATGATAACAGGAACTAGTCCTGGAGATGGACACTACGCCAGGGCAGACTACCCAGGTGATGTGTGTGTGTGTGTGTGTGTGTGTGTGTGTGTGTGTGTGTGTGTGTGTGTGTGTGTGTGTGTGTGTGTGTGTGCACATTAGTCTTGGGTAAGAAGAACCATTCTGAGACATCACCTTCCACTCAGCTCAAGTGTTTATAATGATATTTGTGTGTGTGTGTGTGTGTGTGTGTGTGTGTGTGTGTGTGTGTGTGTGTGTGTGTGTGTGTGTGTGTGTGTGTGTGTGTGTGTGTATGTGTGTGTGTGTGTGTGTGTGCGTGCGTGCGTGTTGTAGAGGAGAAGCCTGAAGTATCAGAGGTTGCACGAGGACTATACATCCCCTGTCCAGAGCATTACAAGAACTACTGCGTACATGGAGACTGTGAATACCCCAACATGCTCTCAACACCATCGTGCAGGTACACACAGACACACACACACACACACACACACACACACACACACACACACACACACACACACACACACACACACACATTTCAGGAGGGACCCAACAACTTCATAGCCTAAAGTCAAGTCTACAGATCTTGGGCTCCCCCTGTTGTTCACTATTAACAGTGACATTACAGAGAACAAAAGACTGGATCGGAACTGGTCGTTGTGTTTAGAGACGACACAGGTGCCAATCATGAGACACGACCTCTATATAACACCTTTCCCACTAAACCCTAAACCTAACTTACCCTAACCCTGACTCAACCTCTATATGACATTAAATCCGTTTACCAATCCCACAGTTTAAATGATGCATATGTTAATCTGTCTCTCTGTGGGTGGGTGTATGTCCTGTGGTAGCTTATAGCTCAAGGGTAAAGCAGAAATACTTTACTGCCTTTCCAAGCATGTGACATTTTGGTGTTATTTTTTCAGCCAACATGTTAAGGCATGAGTTTATTTATTACCATGTTTGTGCTGATGTGGAGTGAACCACGTGAGCAGGAGTGAGAACACATTTCAGCAGGTCACAGCTGACCCATCTCGACTCCTGTAAGGCAATAAAACCTTATTTTCTGGTTCTTTTTCCTTCCGTCTCACAGCCTTCCACGTTGTTGCATCAGAGTTGGGTAGGAATCGGTTTTACAGGGGAAAATAAAACAAAGGAAAAGAGAAATTAAGAAAGGAAGAAAAATGAAAGAGCAGGAGAGATTTCAGACAGAGCAGAACAAAACCCATGGAGTGAGAGAGAGAGAGATAGAGAGAGAGAGAGAGAGAGAGCAAGGGAGAGAGAGAGTGAGAGAGAGAGAGAGAGAGAGAGAGAGAGAGAGAGCAAGGGAGAGAGAGAGTGAGAGAGAGAGAGAGAGAGAGAGAGAGAGAAGAGATAGTGTGGTTGTATTCCTTCAGGTATATGTGTTTCACAGGGTTTGTTATAGGCTGCAGGGTTTGAAATGTTCAGGAACGTGACGTTTGTTCAAACAGCCTCCCGAGTATCATCTACTCCACACACTCCCTGCTCAGTATAGCAGGGTAACTCTGATCAGGACTGAACTGTCTGCTGACATCTAAAGGACAGGGCCCTCCTCTGAGGACAACAGTGTACATCTACCACAGAGAGCCAAGGCTTTTGGCTTGAAAGAGGAGTGAAGCTGTCTGTGTCAAGCTGAGATAACAATCCTTCAGCCCCAGGAAGTGGCTTCTGCAGCACTTACCGTCTACTTACGATGCCAGCATAACATCTTTTCCCCAAGCAGTTTCACACCAGTTCACACCTCTGCACATCAAGTCACCTTAACAAGTGTCATGACGTCACGGAGGTTTTAAATACAGGGGAACGTCCCCATTTAGAGATTAGCTGGCAGCAGTAAGAACATTCACTTTGATTCACTAATGTTACACCAATTCAGTGTCCTTGATTGTTGAAAATGAGAGAAGGAACATATATATATAGAAGAGAGAGAGCAAGATGGAAAAGAGATAGAGATAGAGGAGTTGGAGTGAGAAGGAGGAGAGACATGTGGAAGGAGAGAAATGAAGAGAGAGAGAGAGAGAGAGAAGATTTATAGAGAGGAGGCAAATGGAGAGAGAGTTGGAGAAAGATAAAGACAAAGATAGATAGAGGGAGAAGGGAGGAGTGTATACATACACACACGACCTCACATACACACACAGACTGTATTTCTTCATTAGACTGTTCCTTGAGATTAGTTGATGACACGTTTTTGTTTGTTTGTTCCTGATTGGTCCATGCAGCTGTCACTCAGGCTTCATTGGCCCCCAGTGTGACACGAAGGAGTACAACGTGCTGTACGTGGTTCCAGGATCTGGGAAGCTGCGCTACGTCCTCATCGCCTCCATCATCGGTGCCCTGCAGGTGGCCGTCATCTGTGTGGTGGTGCTGTGTATCACACGGTGAGACACACACAACACACACACACATGTACACACATATACACACACACACACATACACACATACACACACACACACACACACACACACACACACACATATACACACACACACACACACACACACACACACATATACACACACACACACATGAACACACATACACACATGAACACACACACACACACACACATGAACACACATACACACACACATATATACACACACACACATGAACACACACACACACACACACACACACACACACACACATATATACACACACACATGAACACACACACACACACACACACACACACACACATATATACACACACACACACTCACACATATATACACACACACACAAACACACACACACACACACACACACACATACACTCACACACTTATACACACACTCACATATATACACACACATATACACTCACACACACACACAGACGCACGCACGCACGCACACACACATATACACACATGAACACACACTCACCCCTCCAGACACACTCTCATATACCTGTATATGCTCAGGCACACACACACACACACACCTGTGTTGTATGTACTCTGCACTGACTATACCAGCCTGTGTCCTCCGCAGTAGTAATGGTCACTGTTACAGTGATTGACTGTACGCAGATACAAATACTGATCCCTCAGTAAGCGGGTTTGATTCTTATAGTGAAAACGTGTCTACATATGTCTCCTAGAAGGTTATCTGAAGGAACCCACAACATAACAACACCTATATACACACCAATTCTAAGGGAACATGTGCAAGGCAGTGCTATTCTGAAGAAACAGCGGGGAGCATTACTTACTTAAACACACACAGAGAAACCACAGTGTGATCTTTAGTGGGACTGGATTTAAAAGTGAAAGGTCAGCTGACAGGTGCCTGTACACTGATTAAAGTCCCTTAAATCTCCTCCACTCCTCAATCACCTTCCAAATGAACACCATTGACTCCCAGACACTGGGCCTGGCCAGGGGAGACCCAGCAGAGGCAGTGCTAACTCAGATCAATCCACCGGCTGAAGGCCATAACACACCAGCCATCTGGAGCACCTGGCCCGTCCCGTAGATACATCAGCTGGGTCAAGGTCAGCACAGATTTAAACATTTAAACAAAAACTGCACATTTTAAGAGGAGCCCTTGCGCAAACCAGCCACACCACATCCACAGTAAAGAACGTGTCCTACCACAATGTCTAGCACTAGATCAACAGAGCCAGAATGATTGTCGTGTGTTTCCAATGGGAGATGCCCAAACATGTGCACATACTCATATATCAGTCAGGCCAGACACCTGTAAGATGAATTAAACGTCCTCTGTGCACAACCACATGACTTCACTGGTGTTTGGCCTAGTGCACTTGCCCCGAGCTCTTGACAATAACAGCAGAGGTGGCACACAAATATTACGGGACAAAATGTACTTGTAAATGACTCTTAATTTGAAAGGTTATCCAACTAGTTCTCAAGTGTTTCTTCAGCACCAGCTAGCTGCCAAACGAATAACCCAGATGCTATAAACTGAGAAACAGGTGGGGCAGTAATCATGTTGAGGATTGCATTCTTATATCATGTAACGATGCTAAATATTTGTTAGAATATATATATTTATTTGATCATATTTCATATGTATGCATATGCAGGTTTTGTCAATATAGTCGATTCAATTCAGTTCAGTTTATGTCATAATTCAGGTGAAATGGCCATAATCAGTCAAAGAGTTTCAGCCCCAGTGGGGAGGGTATCTGTGACCCAGGGGCAGCACCTCAAACACAGAGTATAGGACATGGGAACAACCATTAATAATGCAACATCCTTTGTTTACTGTTTGTTGTTTGTGGAATATAATCAATGTTCTGAATAGGAGACCAATAACTTCAGAGCTCCCTGCACACAATTCTTTCAGACATTTTGTTTACTTAAATTAAACAAAATAAAGACACACAGTGGCACTTGGCTTTTGCATGAATGAATGAATGAGTGAATTAATTAACAGCCCAAGGCATCTAGAGCCATGAATTCAGCCGGCAGACGTTGTTTAATGTGCTGTAGGGCTTTAGAAATTGAAAAGTATAAAGCAGATCATTTATAGCTTGAGTCATTCTTTCAGAGCTTATCTCCAGTTATTATTATTATATGCTTCAACATTGCCTCTACAGTATATGGGTGAAAGGTTATAACTACAATGACTCCAGCAGACCTATCGCACCTACAGTACCTGTATATATATGAAAGTTGCAATTTTCCGGTCATATAACAGCCCTATTTATGTTCCCACTGCATACACAATGCTGCTAGCAAAAAACATTCACCTTTTGTAGCAATATTATCAA
Organism: Brachyhypopomus gauderio; assembly: GCF_052324685.1. Lineage (NCBI taxonomy): Eukaryota > Metazoa > Chordata > Actinopteri > Gymnotiformes > Hypopomidae > Brachyhypopomus > Brachyhypopomus gauderio. The sequence goes on from NC_135213.1 coordinate 40,926,362, forward strand.
TTAAATATTAATAATGAAAACCTCAGGTTTAGTAAGGAATATTTTACTTGTTGTATTTTCAAAATGTACCACTAGGTGGCAGTGCAGGACAAGCAGTTGTAAAAATCAGATCCAGTACCCACACAAATATTTGAGTCCATACATGAGTTAATGAAGAACCTCTACCTGTCTCCACAGGAAGTGCCCACGGACCAACCGAATCAACCGTCAAAAGCAAAACGTCACACACTACAACTCTGAGAACACCCTACGAGCCTCCACACGACTCATCTGAGCACCGGAGCCTACAGAACCATGACGGGGATTAGGGGCACTGCAGAGAGAACATAGATGCAAAATGGCTGCTCCCACCTTCCTCTGGGGGGGGGAACCGGGCTGGACCACTAGACAGATGGGATGGGGGGGGGGACGAGATGCGGGGGACAACACGCGATGCCTTGCACCTGTGGCACAGGACACAAACAGAGAGAATCGTAGGAGACCACATTAGGACAAGTCCTGTTATTTGATTATGTATGGGTAATATTTCCAATAGTTTCTTTGTTTGTCTTGATGGGGTCTTTTTTCTGTAAATGTAAATAAATAATTTATATCACAAAAACAGATAATAATACATGGGTGTGTTTTATGGTGCCAGTATGTTGAGGATAACCGACTGGAAGATGTTTGGAAGATAACATACATTTTACAATATTTAATGGTTTTCTTCCCTAATGTCAATATCTCACAGCATTACGAAACTTATTTTGTTAACACAACACCCACTCTGACCACCAGGCGGTGTAGTCACACATAAAGAACTTGCAGTATCCTGTCTGCAACTTCAGCCAAGATCAGTATCAGTTTTACAGGGTCATTTTCAACAGTGGGAGCACATGTGAATCAGCTGTTGACACCCTGCAGCTACAACACCATGTCTAGTGCAGTTGTCATACTCTCAAAATGACAAACCATCAACCTTTAATTCTGGCTCTAGTTGATGGACCAATGAAACTGAAACTGAATGTTAGTGTGCTAACCAATTGCTACTATTTTAGTGTTTTGTAAACATCCTCTTACATGTCCCATTGAGTATACTACTGAACTACTGAACATATCACATAATCAAATCAAATGTCTCAGCATATAAAACCTCACGTGGTAAAACTACAAACTAGTTCCAACTAGCACAATGAAATCACTCAGAATCACCACAAAAATTTGCAACTGAAACTCTCAGCTTTAGAGGTTTGGTGGTGTCATTATTTGTCATTCAAATTAACAAAAACAATTTGGAATATATTGTACACTGTTAACACAGACAACTATGTCTGTAGTACACTAACACCAAATGGTATGTTAACGTGCTACATGCTAACTGGCAGATTTTTATGTAGTGCACTATTACTGACAGGTTAGCATGTCTGTAGTACAATAACTCTGATTGGTTATTATGTTTGGAGTATACAAATTCCGATAGGTTAGTATGTTTGTAGTACATTAAATCTGATTGGTTAATAGGCTTTAGAGTACACATGTAAATTGGTTAGTATGCATATAACACACCAGCACTATTTGATTCAAATTTGAGTAAGAAAACATCAACAGACAATTTTGAATGAATAACAATTGCCATTTGTAATGATATTTTCATGCAGTTTTCCTCTCTGAACACAATGTTCTTTTTTTATTGTACTCTAGTACTCTTATTTTGGCACCATGTTTTATCTTACGCTGATGTTACTGATAATACATGTATTAGGCTGTAGCTCATATGTCCACTAGCTGCTCTGTGATGACATTTCTGCACACAGTGTAACTTTCCCATGGCAGAGAAACACTAAAATAACAGTGCAGTGATGTGTGTAAACAGGACAAAGGAGACGGTAATCTAGAGTAGAGCAGGGTCCGTGCATCTTGATGTAGCTCAGCTTTAAGTAAGGGTGGAGTGAGACTGGTGTGGAAATCGGGAAATTTTAAAACATGCAAATACATACACTATATTGTCAAAAGTATTCGCTCACCCATCCAAATAATCTGAATCTGGTGTTCCAATCACTTTCATGGCCACATGTGTATAAAATTAAGCACCTAGGCATGCAGACAAACTTGTTTTTTTGTTTTTACAAACATTTGTGAAAGAATGGGTCACTCTCAGGAGCTCAGTGAATTTCAGCGTGGAACTGTGATAGGATGCAACCTGTGCAACAAATCCATTCTTCTGGAAAGATGGTCAAAAATCCCCATAAACTCACTCCTAAACCTTGTGGACAGCCTTCCCAGAAGAGTTGAAGATATTCTAGCTGCAAAGGGTGGACCAACGTCATATTGATCGATCGATCGCCAGTGGTTGGCCCCACAGCAAACTAATAACTCATTGAATCATAAATATAGATCAAAGGTAAATAAACCCTGAACCCTGAATAATTGGGTCTTATTATTAAGGGGGCGGGACACTTCGTCTGAGGGGGCGACAGATCATGGAGCAGATACCAGGAGACAGGCCAGTACACCAGGAGACGTGGAGGGGGCCGTAGGAGGGCAACAACCCAGCAGCAGGACCGCTACCTCCTCCTTTGTGTAAGGAGGAACAGGAGGAGCACTGCCAGAGCCCTGCAAAATGATCTCCAGCAGGCCACTAATGTGCATGTGTCTACACAAATGGTTAGAAACAGACTCCATGAGGGTGGTATGAGGGCCCGACGTCCACAAGTGGGGCTTGTGCTTACAGTCCAACACCGTGCAGGGCGACTGGCATTTACCAGAGAACACCAAGACTGGCAGATTCGCCATTGGTGACCTGTGCTCTTCACGGATGAGAGCAGCTTCACTCTGAACACATCATGACTGAAAGCCCCTCAGTTATGGAACAGTGTTTCAACTTTTAATCTAAAGGATGATTCCTACAGTTGGGAGAGACATTAGGTCAAAACTGCACAAGAACTGCTCTTAAGTGTTGTCTTTCATCTTAAGTGTCTTTCATCTTGCCTTGCCAGTATCCCAAACCAATCAGAAAGCAAAACCAGCCTCACCTCTTCAGCTGCCAGAGTCACTTACCACTTTCATTAGGATATTATTCTGTCGAGCACTATACACTAGTGATGGCCACATCATTATTGTTTTGTGGGATGTTATTCTGGGATACTGTCCCAGACAGAAATACTGAATGTGACATGATGAATGAGGAGAGAGGCGTGAGTTAAGGAGTTGGAGAACTAAAGGAAGTATCTTCTCAATAAAGCATAACAGCGTCTGAGCAAAGAGAAGGTGTTCTCCCTGTGTAGGCTAGTGTGAAGCGTTGGACAGAGCAGTCCTGTGGGAATGAACCGTGGAAGGTGAAATGTGTGTGTGTGTGTGTGTGTGTGTGTTGTCTGTGTGTGTGTTTGTGCTGTCTGTGTGTGTTTGTGCTGTGTGTGTGTGTGTGTGTGTGTGTGTGTGTGTGTGTGTGTGTGTGTGTGTGTTTGTTTGTGTTGTCTGTGTGCATTTGTTTGTGTGTGTGGATGTATGTGCTTGACTGGGCACAAACATAGTACAATATTAAAACTATATTACTTTTAGTGAGAAAATTGCGAATGAGTGGCACTAAAATGGGGCAGTCATGGTCTGGTGGAAGGGAACTGGTCTTGTGACCAGAGGGTCATGGGTTCGATTCCCAGACCTGAGGCCATGACTGAGGTGCCCTTGAGCAAGGCACCTAACCCCAACTGCTCCCCGGGCGCCGGGCTAGGGCTGCCCACCGCTCTGGGCACGTGTGATCCACAGCCCCTAGTAATCACTAGTGTGTGTGTGTTCTGACTGCACAGATGGGTTAAAAGCAGAGGACAAATTTCGATAGGGGTGTAAAAATCACAATTGACAAAATATGGCACATTTTAAAATAAATAAAGGACAGACCATAGCTGCAGTGGCTGCTGTTGGCCACCAGGGGTTGCCAAAACGGTCGATTCTGCTACGGTGTCCAAAATGCCAGGCAAACTATCTGTTTCAGATTTTCAACCACTTTAACGAGAGCAATGAGCAGTGTTGTTTAGGTGTATGATGTGATCTAGGTGTGGTTATGTTAGTGTTTAGGTGTGTGTATATTGGGGAATGGGTGTGTGTCTAGGTGTGTCTGTGTGTGCATGTGCATACGTGTGTGTGTGAGATGTTTTGTAGGAACTTTGTTCCAGAAAGACATCTCCTCCAAAGAACATTTTTGTTTACTTACAGCATAAACAATATGTGTATGTGTGTTTGTGTATGAGTTCATGTTTCATTTAATTATGTAAACACTAATTTCAAAATGAGTTATTACAACCTTGACATGTGCTCACCACCTGTGTTTTTAGAAGCACACCCTGTAATTCATGGGCAAAGATATATTATATATAACATAGTTGTAATTTAAAGGTATATATCTACAGTATACATATGGGTTGTATACAAAAACTGTCAGTTATCCAATTCAGCACTGATCAGTTTGACAGTATGGATGTGTGATCAGGCAGCTACAGTGTGTATGAGAGTATGTGATGAGACAACAACAGTGTGTATGAGAGTGTGTGATGAGGGCAAAATCTGGTCTGGTGCCAGGAGTAAAGATGAGCTCACTGTTTAAACATTTGTTCCACTGTCCAAATGTCAGTTTACTCTCAAGGACAGAAGATGAAAAAAAAGAATACAATACAAAAGGAGAGGTATAAAAGAGAACAGACACAGAGAGAGAGACACACACACACAGGCGCACACACACGGATTTGTTCACTGCTTATTATACATCAGGTGTTTTAATCTCTAATAATCACAGTTCCATTAAGTTATGCTGGTAAATCACAACTGCATGATCTTAAAGTCATTATATTTCTCTCTCTTATATACACATACAGCACACAGATATCACTGACCCCTCGTCTTGCCTTACACTAATGGGCTGTGCTGCTAAGGCAACAGGCTCCTCCCCTGGGTGTGTGGGGAGTTTAAGAGTGTCGGAATGCTGTTGGGCTTCAGAGCAGCGAGAGGAACAGGAGTGTGGACACGTGGGCGAGACACGTCCTGAAAGACCAGCAGAAAGGTTTATAGACCCTGCAGCAAGAGCCGTCTTACCTCCTTCTGACACCTTACAAATCATTTTCTACAGAGAAGATTTTGTTCCAGACCTTCTAAAGGATGGGCGAAGACTCAATTCGCGCTGTCAGCAGTTTACGCCAAGGGTCCACCAGCGTAATTGGGCTCGTCAAATATGAGTCCGATTCTTTAGATCCCTCCTACTCCCTGACTGAGTCCATCAGCTCCGAGCCCACCTCCACCCTGACTGGGTCTGGCACCTCCGAGCCCACCACCTCCACCCTGACTGGGTCTGGCACCTCCGAGCCCACCACCTCCACCCTGACTGGGTCTGGCACCTCCGAGCCCACCTCCACCACCCTGACTGGGTCTGGCACCTCCGAGCCCACCACCTCCACCCTGACTGGGTCTGGCACCTCCGAGCCCACCACCTCCACCCTGACTGGGTCTGGCACCTCCGAACACACCTCCACCACCCTGACTGGAACCTGCAGCTCCGAACTCACCTCCACCACCCTGACTGGGCCAGCCAGATCCAACCGCAACTCAGCCATCCTTCCTGGACCAACCGGCACCAACCGCAGGTCCGCCACTCTGCCAGCCAAGCGCATCTCCAGCATCATTCCTGGTCTGTCCAGCGCTGAAGCTCCTCCGGACCTGGAGGCCGACATTCTCATTCCCAGCCGGGCCTCTTCACCCTCATCGCCCGTTCACACCCTGACACGCCAGGGCTCTAAGACGGCCGGGGGCCCCGCGGGCGGTCAGGTGAGCGCCATCACGGTGGTGGCACTGCTCGACAAGTTGGTGATGATGATCGAGGGTGTGCAGGAGAACCAGCAGCGGATAGAGAAGCGGCAGGTGGAGCTGGAGGGTGTGGTGCGTGGCGTCCAGGGAGACGTGATTCGCCTGGCCAAGAACCACACGTCCACGGCCAACAGCGTGGCCAAGCTGCTGGAACGATCTCGCAAGACCAGCGGCTACGTCAAGGAGGTGCGGGAGAGGCTGGAGAAGCAGAGCACACAGGTGAAGCGGTTGGAGGCCAACCACACCCACCTGCTCAAGAGGAACCACTTCAAGGTGATCATCTTCCAGGTGAGTGAAAGCGGGACGTTTTTATAGACCCTAAAGGGACATGAAACATATGACTGACAGACCAATAACCTGCTACTGTAAGTCAGGGATACATTTTTTGTTGTTTTTTTAGGTTAATCTTTCCTATATAAAATAGCACTCTGATCAAGTATAGGACAGGTGTGTTATTGCAGGGTGTATATGTGTAGTGTGTGTGTGTGTGTGTGTGTGTGTGTAGTTTGGAAAGCGTGCGTGAAGGATGCACAGAGCATGCTCAGTCATGCACGTTAATCACCCAAGTACAAGCATGTGAACGACAGCAGGAGGTGAAGAAGTTTGAGCTTGTGTTGGAGATGAAACGTGTGATAGAGAGAGAAATGGTGTGTGAGAGAGTGAGAAAGAGAGAGAGAGAGAAGGGTCTTATCTGTGTCTATAGAGTACTATATAGATTATGTAGAGTATTTTATATATATATTATGGATTATAGAGTATCAGGGAAGAATCTTGGAGATTCGTCATTGTTCTCACATTCATTATCTCCATTTCCCCCACAGTAATGAACAGCTCTGCTGTGTTTATATTACACTGACTGGTTTTTTTGCCACTCACTCAGATTAAAGCTCATTTCATTATTTCATTCCTGGTTCCAGCATGCCGGCTGCACCAGCTCTCTGTGTGTTTGCTTTGGCTAATCTTTGTGGTCCTAAGGAGCAGTGAGCTATTTCACCTGTAGACTATCACTCCTGTTGGTGGCAAGAGTGTGAGAGTGTGAGAGTGTGAAAGCATGCCCAGGTTACATACATATACATGGCAGTGTGAAATTCTTGACATCACACCATTGCCATATTACCTTCACATTTGTGATGTGTCTTTCATCCCTGGAGGGCACTAATTCTAGGATTCATGTTCCATTTGACATTCAGAAAACTTTGCATACAAAATCATGAATTACAGTAGTTTAAAAGTGTTTATGGCCCTGTGTGGAATGTGTGGAGTTAACTGTGTGGAGTGTGTGGAGTTAACAGGGTGGAGAGAGGAGTTGACTGGAGTGTGTGGGGTTAACTGTGTAAAGTGTGCAGGATTAACACGGTGGAGTGTGTTATAGTGTGCGGGGCTCTCTGTTAGAGAGTGGGGCTCCACTGTGTGGAGAGTGTGGAGTGTGTGGAGTTAACTGTGTGGAGTGTGTGGAGTTAACTGTGTGGAGTGTGTTGGGTTAACTGTGTGGGGTTAACTGTGTGGAGTGTGTGGGGTTAACTGTGTGGGGTTAACTGTGTGGAGTGTGTGGGGTTAACTATGTGGAGTTAACTATGTGGAGTGTGTGGGGTTAACTATGTGGAGTTAACTGTGTGGAGTGTGTGGGGTTAACTATGTGGGGTTAACTATATGGGGTGTGTGGGGTTAACTGAGTTAACTTCATCCACTCAGCCACATTCGAGCTTGTAGAGACACGCAGGAGAACAACACAGCCATTATTTGCACTGCTGAACACTTCCTGGTCATAAAGGAATGAAAGGACACAAAGCCTGTATTCACCTGGAAGTAAATGAGCTTGGATACCATTTTAAGAGTTTTGTGATGCCACTTTAAAAAGCACAACATACTACAGAGAAGAGCAGAGATAATTTACATCATTTGGATTTGAATCCTTTGCCACCCACCTGGCTTATGTGGTATCGCCCGTTCAACATGTTCAAACTTTGATTTGGTTGACACAGGCAACTGGTTGATAATAGTAATGCTTCAAACCGACATCACAGTGTGTGTGTGTGAGTGACTAACCACTTCTGCTAGACAGATTTGGTTTTATTCAGAAATATAAAACCTTCTTTTCTTTGTCTATCCTTTGTTTCTTGTTTGTTTGTTTCTGTTTTTTTTACCTAGTGCACAGACAGTTGCCCCCACATGCACGTTTCATCACTGGCTGGCACACTAACACACGTGCAAAGTGTGAATAACGAGCTGCCATATCCAGCACTTATCCAAGGGGGTCAGGGGTCAGGGGGTCAGGCTGGATGTGTTCAGGATCAGGTTGCCTCACCTTTATGAAGCTCTTCATCCTTCACTCTGCCGTACGGTGGAGGAAAGGCGGGGCTACGAGCATGTTATTATTACTGTCATGCTGCTGGAATCTTAATTTCCCTGAGGGAAACCTCCCAAAGGGATCAATAAAGATCTATCTATCTATCTATCTATCTATCTATCTATCTGGCCATTAATGACTCAGGAGAGAAAAGTGAACAGGCGTAGTGCACACACAACACTGCATGGGGGAGGAGGGGTGGGGGCAGGATGGAGACCCAGGTGGCTGTGATAGTGTGTGGTGGAGATATATTTGCTCTGTTCTCAGATCTCACCTGAAGCCTGCAGCACTTGCCCAGCTGAGTAAATGCTGCTACTGCAGTTATCAGACTGTGTTAGCGGAGCCATCGGGACACTGAGGGAATGTCACAGAGTTACATTCATCTGTTCATTAAGCAGTTAAAGTTACACGTATCTATAGTTACAAATCCCACTATATCTACAGACGTAACAGGTTAAAAGTCCATTAATTGCTTTAACACCCCTCTAGTTCATCCACACCTTCAAGAAGCAGAGAAGCAGGACACCCCACCTCCATGTTGCTTTGCATGTGTGTGTGTGTGTGTGTGTGTGTAAGAGGTAGAGGTTGTTATCGGTGGGGTGTGTCCCCTGTTACCACAAGCAGGTGCTACACACGTGGTAAATGGTAGCTTGTGTGCTCTCTACCATGTCATGCCAGGTGTGGCAGAAAGGTTGAAGGTTCTCTCCTCTTTTCTTTTTGAAGGTTCTCTCCTCTTTTCTCAGCTCCTGAGTCTCATTTAGTTCCTTGAGCTCCTTCATTTCTCCATGCAGACTCGTGAACAACTCAGCAGATTTGTAAAAATTGTTCATATAAACATGAACATTTATTCTCCAGCAGTGCTGAATAAAGTGTGAAATGCCAAACCCCCACACTCCTGTCAAACTGGTGTATAAATATCCTGGTAAAGAATATTTTGGTATGCCGTTCATAGTTACTTAATATTGGTCTATAAAGTCACATTAAGCAAACACGTTGTAAAAGAAAAGCATGAATCACAGCAGAAAGATCTCATGAAGGCACCAATACTCTTTCCAATCACAAATGGCATATTTGGCAAGTATCAACTATTCACATTATTAAACGACAACTATATTGACACCTTGTGGCCTGGATGTATCAGAGATTCTATATTTTTGATATGGAATACATTTAGACGTTTCTGTACCTTTTTTTATCTGACGCCCTTATATGTTTGCCCTTAATACCCAGTCAAAAAAATATGGAACAAAAATACACACTTTCACATTTAAGCGTTTCATTATCGAATTAACATTAATGAAAAACATTGCCAAATCCATAAAACCAACCGACAGATTTACTGTGAAAATAGCCACAGGAACACTTTCCACTTTCATAAATGTTAATTGCCAGGATATTTCAGTGTTTGAGTGACATACGGCGCTACCGCCGTTTTACACGAACACCTCTCACAGAACCACACCATGTTTAACACAAACACCTCTCACAGAACCACACCATGTTTAACACAAACACCTCTCACAGAACCACACCATGTTTAACACGAACACCACAGAACCACACCATGTTTAACACAAACACCTCTCACAGAACCACACCATGTTTAACACGAACACCTCTCACAGAACCACACCATGTTTAACACAAACACCACAGAACCACACCATGTTTAACACAAACACCTCTCACAGAACCACACCATGTTTTATACGGACACCTCTCACAGAACCACACCATGTTTAACACGAACACCTCTCACAGAACCACACCATGTTTAACACAAACACCTCTCACAGAACCACACCATGTTTTATACGGACACCTCTCACAGAACCACACCATGTTTAACACGAACACCTCTCACAGAACCACACCATGTTTTATACGGACACCTCTCACAGAACCACACCATGTTTAACACGAACACCTCTCACAGAACCACACCATGTTTAACACAAACACCTCTCACAGAACCACACCATGTTTAACACAAACACCTCTCACAGAACCACACCATGTTTTATACGGACACCTCTCACAGAACCACACCATGTTTTACACGAGCAGGACTGTGTGTGTGTGTGTGTGTGTGTGTGTGTGTGGCGGGGGGGGGGGGGGGGACTTGCCTTGCCTTTCACTGTTGACACTCGTTATCTCCGCGCCCCCGAACCTTTTTGAATAGAACTCCAATGACTGCTGCACATTTTGGTGGCGTAGCGTCGTTTTATGAATCTGGTACTTTTTACGTTTTAATTAGTTTGGTTTTGGTCAAATCAGTCCGGAGTTGCACCCGTTCAAGCCGCCATGGAGCTGAACACTAACACACACACGTAAAGCAGACATTAGTGTTAAAGGTGTAAACGGGAGCTGGTGGGCAACACAAGGCCTTAGTTACTTCAGCTCGTCGGGACTGTATTTGTGAGTTTGTGCTGTGCCGATTTTAACAGCTGGTACTCGTACATAAATCCGGTTGTACTTTTCGCCAGCACTACAAGTAGGTAGCCTACAGTTCAAACTAAATCTGTTCTGTTTTTGGGGTTTTCTTCGTTATATTACAGGAAGGCGAAGAGAAAAGTCTCCATTCTCATACACACAATACATTTAAGCCAAAGCTGTGTTTTTAGTGCTTTCATTTGACTGTTTAACACTGGAACCTCTGGCAGTGTTTGCAGTTACGTGTCTTTACATACAAGGCGAATGAAGTGTAATGTAGAAACACTGAAGACTCGATGAAGGGAAGTTCTCCGGTAGCCCATGTTTACGGTATGTTTACGTATGTCCCGTGCGTCCGTGACACATAAATATGTTAACGCGAATCACGGCATACAAACACACACGAGCCTGCACAACAAAACCCCGGACAACACGCACTCTTTTGCAGGAGCATCAGCAATGGTGCATCTGTTTTACTGTTCAAAAAAGTCATATATTTAAGATATTTTGTTTCCTCAAAATACAAGAGACAGAGGGCCATTACGTGTCTGTTTATTGTTTTGTTTGTTTAGTATCATAGAACACAATAAAACATCCAATGCAGCTAAATCATACCATTAAAATAACAGTAGGCCTACATTACACTTGTCATTTTAGTGTAACTATAAGGATAGTGTTTAGCATCTCACGGGCTTTATCAAGCTAGAATGCCATAGGAGGTTAACATGGAAACATGCTGACAGTTTAGGCAATGTTTGAATATACAGATGGAGGAGAGGAGTATTCACTGGGGTCTCAGTATCTCATATACACCCAGTGGCCTGGTTGTTTCCTCTCAGTTTTCATCCATCTCTCCCTGAGCTGCCAGGCAAACAAGGGTCCAGTCCCCTGAGGGAGGGCGTAGAGAAAGAGAAGGTTCAATGAAATAAAACAGGTCTTTTTAAGAGGAAAAAAAAAGTTTGCTGCCAACCATTAAAGAGAGTGTGGAGATTAGAGTGCTACATGTGAAGCAGGCAAAAGAGCAGAAGACCGGAGGAACCTGCCAGAAACCAAAGAGGTGGAGTCAGAACAATAGCAAAAAAGAGAAAATGACACGGCAGCCTGTGCTGGGGCAAGATCATGCTCACTGTGCCAATTCAGGTTTGTCAACCCTCTGCCCTTCTGTCTGTCACTCTGTCTATTTCTCTTTATCTCAGTTCTTTCAACTGCTTCACACAAAGTTATCAACACAGACATGCCAAGTTAAACATGAAGGACAACCGAGTTCAGCTGTGCACAAGATATTCATGGACGTATTAGTATAGAGGTGTAGACGTATTAGTATAGAGGTGTAGATGTATTCATGTAGAGATGTAGACGTATTAGTATAGAGGTGTAGATGTATTCATGTAGAGATGTAGACGTATTAGTATAGAGGTGTAGACGTATTAGTATAGAGGTGTAGACGTATTAGTATAGAGGTGTAGACGTATTCATGTAGAGATGTAGATGTATTAGTATAGAGGTGTAGACGTATTCATGTAGAGATGTAGACGTATTAGTATAGAGGTGTAGATGTATTCATGTAGAGATGTAGACGTATTAGTATAGACGTATTCATGTAGAGATGTAGACGTATTAGTATAGAGATGTAGACGTATTAGTATAGAGATGTAGACGTATTAGTATAGAGGTGTAGATGTATTCATGTAGAGATGTAGACGTATTAGTATAGATGTGTAGACGTATTAGTATAGAGGTGTAGACGTATTAGTATAGAGGTGTAGACGTATTCATGTAGAGATGTAGACGTATTCATGTAGAGATGTAGACGTATTAGTATACGAGTTCAGCTGTGCACAAGATATTCATGGTGGACGTATTAGTATAGAGGTGTAGACGTATTAGTATAGAGGTGTAGACGTATTAGTATAGAGGTGTAGATGTATTCATGTAGAGATGTAGACGTATTAGTATAGAGGTGTAGATGGATTCATGTAGAGATGTAGACGTATTAGTATAGAGGTGTAGACGTATTAGTATAGAGGTGTAGACGTATTCATGTGGAGATGTAGACGTATTAGTATAGAGGTGTAGATGTATTCATGTAGAGATGTAGACGTATTAGTATAGACGTATTCATGTAGAGATGTAGACGTATTAGTATAGAGATGTAGACGTATTAGTATAGAGGTGTAGACGTATTCATGTAGAGGTGTAGACGTATTAGTATAGAGGTGTAGACGTATTCATGTAGAGATGTAGACGTATTCATGTAGAGATGTAGACGTATTCATGTAGAGATGTAGACGTATTCATGTAGAGATGTAGACGTATTCATGTAGAGATGTAGACGTATTCATGTAGAGATGTAGACGTATTAGTATAGAGGTGTAGACGTATTAGTATAGAGGTGTAGACGTATTAGTATAGAGGTGTAGACGTATTCATGTAGAGATGTAGACGTATTAGTATAGAGATGTAGACGTATTCATGTAGAGATGTAGACGTATTAGTATAGAGATGTAGACGTATTAGTATAGAGATGTAGACGTATTAGTATAGAGGTGTAGACGTATTCATGTAGAGATGTAGACGTATTAGTATAGAGATGTAGACGTATTCATGTAGAGATGTAGACGTATTAGTATAGAGGTGTAGACGTATTCATGTAAAGATGTAGACGTATTAGTATAGAGATGTAGACGTATTAGTATAGAGATGTAGACGTATTAATATAGAGATGTAGACGTATTAGTATAGAGGTGTAGACGTATTAGTATAGAGGTGTAGACGTATTAGTATAGAGGTGTAGACGTATTCATGTAGAGGTGTAGACGTATTAGTATAGAGATGTAGACGTATTCATGTAGAGATGTAGACGTATTAGTATAGAGGTGTAGATGTATTCATGTAGAGATGTAGACATATTAGTATAGAGGTGTAGACGTATTCATGTAGAGATGTAGACGTATTAGTATAGAGATGTAGACGTATTAGTATAGAGATGTAGACGTATTAATATAGAGATGTAGACGTATTAGTATAGAGGTGTAGACGTATTAGTATAGAGGTGTAGACGTATTAGTATAGAGGTGTAGATGTATTCATGTAGAGGTGTAGACGTATTAGTATAGAGATGTAGACGTATTCATGTAGAGATGTAGACGTATTAGTATAGAGGTGTAGATGTATTCATGTAGAGATGTAGACATATTAGTATAGAGGTGTAGACGTATTCATGTAGAGATGTAGACGTATTAGTATAGAGATGTAGACGTATTAGTATAGAGATGTAGACGTATTAGTATAGAGATGTAGACGTATTAATATAGAGATGTAGACGTATTAGTATAGAGGTGTAGAAGTATTAGTATAGAGATGTAGACGTATTAGTATAGAGGTGTAGAAGTATTAGTATAGAGGTGTAGAAGTATTAGTATAGAGATGTAGACGTATTAGTATAGAGGTGTAGATGTATTAGTATAGAGGTGTAGAAGTATTAGTATAGAGATGTAGAAGTATTAGTATAGAGGTGTAGAAGTATTAGTATAGAGATGTAGAAGTATTAGTATAGAGGTGTAGACGTATTAGTATAGAGATGTAGACGTATTCATGTAGAGATGTAGACGTATTAGTATAGAGGTGTAGAAGTATTAGTATAGAGGTGTAGAAGTATTAGTATAGAGATGTAGAAGTATTAGTATAGAGGTGTAGACGTATTAGTATAGAGATGTAGACGTATTCATGTAGAGATGTAGACGTATTAGTATAGAGGTGTAGAAGTATTAGTATAGAGATGTAGAAGTATTAGTATAGAGATGTAGAAGTATTAGTATACAGGTGTAGAAGTATTAGTATAGAGATGTAGAAGTATTAGTATAGAGATGTAGAAGTATTAGTATAGAGGTGTAGAAGTTGGGGATACTAGTCATGGTTTCGCTCAGGACTAAGATCATTGTCCCTTATTTGGTGCTCTGAAGTTAACTAAGTCCATATATTTGTGTAGGTTGTTGGTGATGAAGACTACAAGATAACCGGCTTCGTTATCTTAAGCAAAAGCTGTATGCTTACAGATATAGGAACATGCTTGAATAATGATATAGTAGACCTATTGTCATTGGCATTTAAGGTATGGCAGGAATGACTTAATCATGGCTACCAGTTAGACTACCAGGACACTGGATTGGCCAGAAGAAAATGGGATTAAGTAGCATTTCTTTTTCATCCCTCTGTGGAGAAGTGAGAGACACACACACCTACAGCACACAGGTGATGTGAGGCAATATAATTACCACAGGTAGAAGAATCATACACTTCACACAGGCACGCAGAGAGATCTAACTGATCATCTCGTCGGCTTTACCAGCTACAGCTGACTAGCTTAATACCATTCTGTGCACACCTAACATAGAAAACAATGAATATCATTATGTGGACAACGCAGATTATTAAAGGAGAAACACAGTTTCGCCCAAGTGAATGTCAAAGAAAACATTAAACTAAAGTAGAAGGGAGAAGTTCTCTATGTAAAGACCACGTGTCCCGTTTTTTAAAATCACACTGAAAGCTACAACAATGTTCCAACAATGTTTGAGTGACTAGAGCAGGTAAACTCTCCTCTGGTGTAGTGACCGCAGCAGGTAAACTCTGGCCACTCCTCTGGTGTAGTGACCACAGCAGGTAAACTCAGGCCACTCCTCTGGTGTAGTGACCACAGCAGGTAAACTCTGGCCACTCCTCTGGTGTAGTGACCACAGCAGGTAAACTCTCCTCTGGTGTAGTGACCACAGCAGGTAAACTCTCCTCTGGTGTAGTGACCGCAGCAGGTAAACTCTGGCCACTCCTCTGGTGTAGTGACCGCAGCAGGTAAACTCTGGCCACTCCTCTGGTGTAGTGACCACAGCAGGTAAACTCTGGCCACTCCTCTGGTGTAGTGACCACCGCAGGTAAACTCAGGCCACTCCTCTGGTGTAGTGACCACAGCAGGTAAACTCAGGCCACTCCTCTGGTGTAGTAACCACAGCAGGTAAACTCAGGCCACTCCTCTGGTGTAGTGACCACAGCAGGTAAACTCTGGCCACTCCTCTGGTGTAGTGACCACAGCAGGGAAACTCAGGCCACTCCTCTGGTGTAGTGACCACAGCAGGTAAACTCTGGCCACTCCTCTGGTGTAGTGACCACAGCAGGTAAACTCAGGCCACTCCTCTGGTGTAGTGACCACAGCAGGTAAACTCTGGCCACTCCTCTGGTGTAGTGACCACAGCAGGTAAACTCTGGCCACTCCTCTGGTGTAGTGACCACAGCAGGTAAACTCTGGCCACTCCTCTGGTGTAGTGACCACAGCAGGTAAACTCTGGCCACTCCTCTGGTGTAGTGACCGCAGACGCCCGCAGGAGAAAAGAGACTCCACTCTGGAAGGGGGCAGGTTCATGAAGCACCTCCCTGAACTCTGTGTTCTGGCCAGATGTTCATGGTTCTTCACGTTTTCTCGTCCGGGAAAGGGGCCAGTGATTCTCTCCCTCCATCCATCCAGAGCTGACGGATGAGTGAAGGGCATGTGAATGCGCCTCTTCTCGTCTGCTGTGTGCTTTTGCATTCGTTTGTTCATTTTGTCTGTGCTGGTTGCAGGTCGCGGGAGCATCAGTTCAGTAGTACTTCCTGTTTACAGATGGAGGGAGGTCACATGTCTTCCTCCGTTTGTGTGGCATGTGAGGCGGCTGTTGGGCAGCTGGACACGTGCTTAGCGCTTAGCGCTTAGCGCTTAGCTTCCATTTAACTTTCTCTGAAATCCTGTAATAACATGGCTCTTCCAGAACCTGTGTGTGCTTGTCTTTGCTCTTTGAGGCATCCATCAACACAACAGGTCCTCAAGGCAAAAGTCCTTGAAGTGGTTAGGTGGGTTAACACAGTGATATTACACGCACGCGCACAAGGGTTTAGCCTCACGTAGTCAAAACACATGCAGACAACACATTGTTTTCCAAGTCAAATGTGCACAGATGGAGGCATGCTAGGGGCCACTCCCCATGCTAGGGGCCCCTGTCCATTAACGCATTCTGAGTGGGGGTGGGGGAGGATGTTAAAACATATCCAATTTATGTGTAAACACCCTCAAATAGAAGCAGACGTTCTACACCCCATCACTTTGAGTTCCAGTCTACTGTGATGAGTCCAGCGGCAGAATGGAACTGCACCGAATATGAATGCACACTAATTTGTTATTTCACACCCTTATAGTTGAATATAATTATACAAATACAGGCTTACCAGATAATACTTTTCAAAAACAAATTTTAATGTGAAAAGGACTAGCTTTACTAGTCCATATTTGAATCAGTCAGTAGTTTTCTTTTCTCTATCAAGGATATCTTTTATTTCAGGAGCATGATCAGGTCTTATCTGTTACACAGAGAGACCTAGAACAGGCTCAAACTTGAATTTGCTAATAGTACAAGAGGGTTTTGAGTAAGATTCTCATAACGGGTGCATAAAGGTTTGAGTTTTATGAATAAAATTCTTGGTCTTTTTGAACAAACACAAATGTTGGTGTTCCAAGCATGAGGTCTCTGTGATCTTCCTTTGGGTTAAAATGCTTTTACATTTGCTCACAGAGTCAAACACACACCCAAACACAACCATCCACACACACACACACACACACACACACACACACACACACACACACACACACACACACACACACACACACACACACACACACACACACACACACACACACACACACACACACACACACATATATACACACACACACCCAAACACAAACATGCACACACACACACACACATCCCTCTGTCTTCCTTTTCTGTGATGTTTCCACTCTAATAAGTCTGGGGCCTACAATAGGGTGCATAAATTATCTGGGTTCTGATTACACACTGAACCACAGGTACGAGCATGTGAGTGTTTTCAAAGATTCTCTCTCTCTTTCTCTCTCTCACTCTCTCTCACTCTCCCTCCACTAGTTTCTGCAAAGCCTTCTGTTCTGTTGTGCAGTTAGTTAAAGGTCAAAGGCTAAATGCTTATATTTATTTATTTATTGTCATTCTTGCAGAATCAATTATGAAACACAACATGTGTGTATAATATATAATATATGGTATATATAATGTGTGTATATGGTATATGTTGTGGTTATAATGATAACAGTCAGAACTAAAAGGATATAATCTAGAAAGATAGAAAGACAATAGACAATAAACAAAAGCTTATTTGGCCATTACAGCAATCACTTTCATTAGAGGCAGTGGGCAAATATAACATTTATATAATGTGATACACTAATGGAAAAAGGTGCTGTAGGGTCCATGGGGCACAAATTATTGAAGGCATCCGTTAATAAAACATGTCTTAATCACATATGTATATATCTCCACACATATGTATATATGTATATATGTATATGTGTATATATGTATATATCTCCACACTGAGGTGGCTATTGCAATGACACGAATTGGCTGTTGGATTCAGTTATTGATATAAAAGCTGAATTTACTGTATTTTTATTTATATCTTCTCTCACACTCTAAAATTAGGATGGTTCTGCCTCTGAGTTTATTTTGGAATCAGCTTACTATTGTGTAACATGCAACACTTAATACCTGCCCTCCCCCACAGCGATCTCTCTCTCTCTCTCTCTCTCTCTCTCTCTCTCTCTCTCTCTCTCTCTCTCTATCTCTCTCTCTCTCTCTCTAACACATTTGCATACCTTTCTTTCATTCGCTAATGTTTGGTTCAGCACAAAATATCCTGTGCACAAACCTCTCCAGCTCTGCAGAGACTCCCCAGACTGTAATCACGTGCCCGTGTCCAGGCAAAAAGAATCTGTCCTAAGTCAGCAACATAGCTTCGACTTCGTGCTGGGTTTCTGTGCCGTGTGCAAGCGTGTGAGGAGTGTCTTCGTGTCTCTTCACAAGGAAGCCAGCAGTGGCAGCACAAAAACTGGTTAACCAAGAATGCGCACTGGTTTGGACAGGAACACGGCTCCGGGGAGTGTCACTCTATTCACAGTTTTCATGGAGCACCGAAAAACTGAAAAAAGAAAAAAAAACGAACTGAAAAACACCTCAAACTTCTTCTTCGTGTATAATCTTCATGACCACAAACTAAGCAACCGCATGAAACGATCTGTAGCTGAACGTATAAGTTCATGTCTGACTCTCCACTGAAGGTTTTAAAATGAAATATTTTGCATATGTCTAGTAGAGTATGAGAATATCAACCTTTAAAAAACATAATCAAGGCACAGGACCAAATACCTGTAAGATCTGAGGTAATGTGACAGTGCAACTTATTGAGCAACATGTGGTTTGTGACACAATTGTTGTCTTTGGCTCTGAACATCAGTAAGGTGACAGAAAAAGTGAAAAAGTACAGATAAAATTTTTCAGTTTTCCTTATGAAATCAGATGAGTGACAGCATTGAAGTTCTTTAAATAACAGGTTAGCGTTTTGTCCTGGAGTAACACAACTACATCCTACTCTGGTCTATTTGCACATTGCGTCATACATAGAATAACATAATACAGTGACCTTTACCTCACTTAAAGCTGTTTAAAACCAGGAAACTTGGCTAAGCAATGAACTGCAAACCTGTCAGAGACATTTAAAAATAGAAATATAGCCAAAAGTGCAACACGGAAAAACACATTTATTGACAGGATATACAGTTCTGTGTGTGTGTGTGTGTGTATTTGTGTATGTGTGCATGTGTCCCTTTACACTGATTTCTTTCTTACCCCATTGACGGATCCCGTCCGGCCCCTCCCTGCCCTGAGGACAGACCCCACTGATCCTACAGAATACCTCCCATGACTTCGCCATTCATGATATTTTTCAACCTCAGGGTGACAAACAATCCTTCTGTATCTATATGTGCCTCGTGGAGTTGGTCAATCTGTGTGAAACACAAGACTCAATAAGAAGCTATTTCATATATTGTTACAGGTATTTTACCCTACTCTCTCTCTCTCTCTCTCTCTCTCTCTCTCTCTCGTGA
Organism: Brachyhypopomus gauderio; assembly: GCF_052324685.1. Taxonomy (NCBI): domain Eukaryota; kingdom Metazoa; phylum Chordata; class Actinopteri; order Gymnotiformes; family Hypopomidae; genus Brachyhypopomus; species Brachyhypopomus gauderio. The sequence goes on from NC_135213.1 coordinate 40,945,972, forward strand.
TATTTTAATGACAGGAGGCATGTCTGGTGTCTGCAGTTCTTAGGGGCAACATGTAGATATAGATCTCTGTACTTAATGCATAATTTAGTAAGTATCATAACAGAAAGTTAATCAAGCTGGCTTTCAAAACATTCCACAAATGTTATGTGCATTTGAGAAATTTTGACAGAAAAAATATGTGAAGAAACTTAGGGGCGCCATCGAAACATTCCAGAAGCATAGATTTAATTTGGTCTTTTGGCTTGATATATCATTGTTTATTTGAAAAACCCTTTTACATCACATTTGTCGCATTTGAGCTTTAGGGATTTTCTTCAGCCTAACGTAAAAATATTTTTGCAATGCTTGGATGTTGTTTCTGAATTTTGGGATTTCTCCCTTCAGTTTTTTGTGCCACAAATGCACAACATTGAGCCTTCAGACTCCATACGACCTGTTGGACTGCTTTACTCAATATCTGCAGCAGTGTGCCGTTTGTGGATATAATGAGAGATGAATTGGTACTTCAGTAAAACTCCACCCACAGTTTGGCTTGAGAAACACATGCGTTGAGCACCTTTCACACATATAAATGCGTCTTATGTGCAACAATGCCATGCGAGTCAAAGCCACTCCCTGAGTGGTGTCTAATCAACTTCAGTGCAGCTAAAGAAACACGAGCACCTTCTAGCCCTGAAGTGATTGATTTACATGACTTCTTCAGCAGGGACTTGTGGGAACACCCACACAGATCTTTTGCAACAGTCAGACATGTTATAACAGAACATATTTATTATGCTCCTTTTGAGAAGTTCAGAGTAACTTGTGGACAGATGTGTAAGACTATTTTAGGAGAGGAGAGAAGATTATTAAATAAAAGTTTACAGTTGATAACAGTATAGCAGTTTATAGTAAATAATTAAAAGTTGTGGAGTTCTGCAGTGCCTATAGAGAATTTTACATTTCTGTAACAATAATGGGAACATAATTTATCTTGGAACTTTATTTTTTAAACTTCCTCACTGCCCGCAAAAAATGCTTGGGCCTTGGGTTGCTGGTCTTTGCTGTGGTTTCTAATTAAACTTTGGTAAACCTAATGTAGACACTGTCTGTTTCTTCCTTCAGGAGGATAACGAGATCCCCTCCACGCTGTTAACTAAGGGTTCCACAGCAGAGCTTGCAGATCTGACCTCACCCTCAATCCAGGATGAGATACCTACCTCACCTCCTGCTGTGGGTGTGGACGTCTCCCACGACGAAGGCCTGCAGACCATCAGTCTGTCCTCCGACGAGGACGAGGGAGCAGCAAGCCCCACAGCGGAGGACATGGAGCCCCATTTGGAGATCCACGAGGAGGAGTTACCGGGCCTGGGGGCTGGACGCGTCGAGCGCTCCCGCGCAGACAAATTCAAACGCTCCAGCCTGAAGAAGGTGGATAGCCTGAAGAAGGCCTTCTCCCGCAGCAGCATTGAGAAGAAGATCAACAAGATCGTTCCTCCAGAGCGGCGTGAGAAGATCAAGAAGAGCTTCACGCCCAACCATCCCAAGAGCCCCACCTCTAAAAGCTCGTCCTTCCGTGTCTCACCCATGACATTCAACGTCAAGAAGGTGCGAGATGGAGATGAAGAGGTCCCTCAGCCTGGAGATCCAGAGAGCTCCCTGACGGTAGTGGAGGTTCCTGCCATGGGGGAGCCAGAAGGTCAGATGCTCGTGGCTGAGGTTCTCCAGGGAGAACATGCTAATGGGCAGCCTGACGTTCAGTCCAGCCCAGGCAGTGTGGACGGCGTAATCTGCACTGCAGATGAGGGAAATCTCAATAACGGTCCCTCCAACGGGCTTGCAGATGATGATGTGGCATTGCAACAGAATGTGGAGAATGGTCACGATAATGAGAATGATAATGATGCTGGTGGAGACGAGGTGGAGCAGCAGACCAGGTCTCCACCCACACCTCCATCAGCTTCAGTAGCTATCCAGCAAGCCTCATAGATGTAGCCATGCAACTAGTGCTCTGACTACAATAGAGGTGTTGGTGTAAGAACCACATGTTCATTCTTAGTTATCTTATGTAAGAGGTCATCTGACAGAAACAGAAGCAGTGTGCTAAATAACCCTTATTTCTGTAAACAGACACTGTCCCTACGTAGGTTCACATGGTAAAGGGTAAATATACTTTAACAAAAGAGGATACAATAGTGTAAAACGCAGGATAGTGCAGAAAAGTTATATTTCATTTTTTTTGTACATAATTTTTAACCTCTGCTGCATGTAGACGTATTCTTGACATAGTGTTCTGTTCAGCAGCTCTGTCACACACTCAAATGTAACTCCTAACAGGAGTGAAATAATTAAGAAATTATCTAGATTGGAAACTGCAAATGAAAATGATGAATACACAGCTTTGATGTTCAACTTGGTAAATGGTAAATATAATTAAACAAAATACAATGATGCCAAATGCAGGACAGAAAAGTTATATATTTAATTCAGCAGACCTGTAATACACTCAAATGAGACTCGCCACAGAATTGAATTAAGAAATTATCTAAATTACAGAAATTGCTAAATATTATTCTCGTCAGTGGGAGATTCAGTCTCTAAACGTAGTGCCATTATTAGTTGTATCTTCTCAGTAAGCTCATGTTTGTCAAGTTTCATATAATTTCAGTGCAAAAAGTCAGATAACTTACTAGTCAGTGTATCTCACTGTTTGTATTATTTTCATGTATTACAAATTTTATTAAAGTACTTCAATAAATGTTTTGAACGTGTGGAAACACGTTTGTTGACATAAATGGTGGCACGTCTCTCGGTGGAAGGAATGTTTACAAATCGTCAGGGAAGAGGCCATTAGAGCTGGCGACCATCGCTATGGCAACCTTCTGCTCTGCCAGAAACTTACTTTTACATGTACACACAGACACATATGCATAAACACACACTTGAATTCACACAAAAAGCAAGCATGCACACCGAGCACGCAGACAATGCAAATGAATTTGTGCAGATACCACAAAATATACTTCAGTGGGGTATATTTAGAGGGTAATGCTTGTTTCTCTAAAGCAATTAAAGTAGTTTAACAGATCAGCACTGATAAACGATAAGAATGCCATTCCATCAGCACCGGACACAACCCAAGCTGAACGTCTTCACTGCTCCTCCCCCAGATGTGCTGAAGACCCCACAGTGTTTCAGTCCTCGTGAGCTGTAGGTAACTAGGTGAGTGTTGGAATAGGCCCGGTCAATACTGCGGCGAAGGCCGTCTCCAGAACTGGCGATCACAAGTCCACACTAAATACAAGGCAGGCGCACATACGTGCACTCACGCACCAGCTGAGAGAGCCACATTCCTGCTTCTGATGGATCGCTGCTCCGAAGTCCATTTTCCACGGAATGAAGATGAGAGAGGAGGCGTCTGGGTTCTGCGATTGATGGCATACTTTCACCAAGCAGCCAGAAGTACGGAGGACCCACACACTCCAAAGATCTCCGGCTTCTCCACCTTCTCCTCTTAGTTGTAGTAATGTTCTCCATCATCCATCAGATCAGGAATATTTCTTTGAAAATGAATGTTTATCCCAAAATTCCCAAAATATATCAAATATTCAAAATATTATAATTCAGGGTTATACTAATTATAAATAGCTAGGTAGATTGGCAGATAAATATGTGTACATCATTTACACTTGATTATACTTCTACAGTTAAGTAATTGTAAAATTGTTATCATTTATAGTATTAAAAACAAATAAAAGCTGGACAGAATCCATTTTATATGTACACCATTTTTTTAACCATAATTTTTAGCATATTTATTTAGTGTACGGAGTGTTTGAGAAAGAGTTAAGGTATTTTCCAGACAGAGATGTGCTCTGTCTCATATTTAACATCAACCACATGTCAAACTGGCAGCAAATCTCTCTCTCTCTCTCTCTCTCTCTCTCTCACTGCACCAGACTCCAATCTCTTCTTTATCTCCCATACCCAGGGAGCTGTGGTGATGAACATTGAGAAGGTTCTGCCTGTTAGTAATGGCACAGATGTGAAGTGTAAAAAGTTGGAATTCTTATTTAACTTCAAGTTTATGTCTGGTCATGTGTGGTCAGGCTTTGATTCGCAGTACACTTTAACCATTTAAACAGTCAACTAAATGAAACACAATCATTATCATTATATCAAATTAATTGCTGAATAAATCTGAAGTTCTGAGTCTCTTCTAATCGCAGTGAAGCTGCGACGGCTCTGTGTTAGTTCACGTTGATGCTCGGGCGCCATCTTGTGGCCATGTAAGGTAACACTAGCCACCCAGCTCGCATTATTTTGCATTATATTAAAGTAGGTTTTATGGTGTGATTTTTGTTTCAATAGTTCCACAAAAGCAAAAGTAAATCCAAGAACAGAAAGTATATGTTATGAATGCAAAACAGAAAAATATATATCAAAAGTATATATTTTTTATATAATTGGTTATTTGAAACTTATTTTCGTTTGCATTTTGACAAGTTTTTGGTTCCATTGTTTTAGTTTTTTTGGATTTTCCCAGTAAGGTCTTTTGCTTCTGGAATCTCTCTTTGCTTCTGGTTCGTTTTTTGCTTCTGACTTTTGGAACACATTTCACGTGTGGGAGGGTCTTAGATGAAGGCGTTCCTCTGCAATCTCCATTGGTCACTGATTCCGGACTGACACAGAGCTCTGAGACCGCCTCTGGGACCAAGCCACGCCCACCCCACCAGCCTCCCAGCGTTTTCAAACATGGCGGAACGCGGTGGTTCTGTTTCACAGTAGCATGTAAACTAAGTTTTACCATAAAAGTTTATACAAAGGTTATAATTAATTGGTAAATGGTCTGTAGATATTGCAAATGTACACTGTATAATAACTACATTAAGCATGGCAGTTAATATTTAGCACACTTCACCAGCGCGAGCTTTTAAAAATTTTAGTGAACTGGATGCAGGCATGAAAATCTGTCACCTTGCGGCGAAATTCGCCGTTTTTGAAGTATTTTGCGGTAAAACAAACTCTTATGAAAAATAGGTAGATAGTAAAATAAGAAACAAGATTTTTTTTGTAGTTCTAAATGATGAACCCTGGTATTTTTTACACTCATTTTTGCCGCTGATGTTATTTATTGGTTCATTAAGATATAATGGTTTTGACTGAGCCATCTGGAATGGCGAAAGCGGCTCGCGTTTACGGATCTGGCTCCATATATTGACAAGACAGGTCAATATTTTTCAGCGCGACATTACCGTGAGAGAAGTCAACAGGGAAGAGCGTGTTTAAAGCTAGCCTTTAAATTATTTTTAATTTAATCGCTGCTGTAGCTTCTGTCACCGTTTTGCTACATTCACAATAGTAGCGACTAGTTACTCGCTCCTCCTGGATCATTCGCTAGCGCCCCCGCGGGTCTAAAGTGAGAAGGAAATTAATCCGCACTCTGCGTTTCAATGGACTACTCTTCTTACTCGCACCCCTCCAAGTTAAAATCTTTTTGTTTTTATCTCTGAGTCGGACAGTGTCTGAATGTCATGTCTGACATGTATTATGTTTAGTATCTCTATGTTCAATGGTTCAATGAATATTGTTCACTTCTTAATAAAATATGGACAGCACAAGATGCATGTGATGTGTGTTTGTGTGTGGTACCTGCAGAACACTGAAAAACAGTGTGAGTGAACAAAGCTGGTTGTATATAGGGTGGCCACTTTTCAGTATTGCTTTAATTTTTGTATTTGGCTTTAATTTTGGTGTTTTTTACTATTATGGATTTTACTATATTTGGCATCACCTCTCGTACACCAGCTGCCCCCCACCCCCCGTCCGTCGCCATACCAGATATTGCAAATACTCATATTTCTTCCACACATCAATGTTCTCTCCATCCAGTTCACTAAAATTTTAAAAAGCTCGTGCTGGTGAGCATGCTTAATGTAGTTATTATACAGTGTACATTTGCAATATCTACAGACCATTTACCAATTAATTATAACCTTTGTATAAACTTTAATGGTAAAACTTAGTTTACATGCTACTGTGAAACAGAACCACCGCGTTCCGCCATGTTTGAAAACGCTGGGAGGCTGGTGGGGTGGGCGTGGCTTGGTCCCAGAGGCGGTCTCAGAGCTCTGTGTCAGTCCGGAATCAGTGACCAATGGAGATTGCAGAGGAACGCCTTCATCTAAGACCCTCCCACACGTGAAATGTGTTCCAAAAGTCAGAAGCAAAAAACGAACCAGAAGCAAAGAGAGATTCCAGAAGCAAAAGACCTTACTGGGAAAATCCAAAAAAACTAAAACAATGGAACCAAAAACTTGTCAAAATGCAAACGAAAATAAGTTTCAAATAACCAATTATATAAAAAATATATACTTTTGATATATATTTTTCTGTTTTGCATTCATAACATATACTTTCTGCTCTTGGATTTACTTTTGCTTTTGTGGAACTATTGAAACAAAAATCACACCATAAGGTTTTAACATTTGTGGGGAAACTAAGCAGCGGATAATTATTATATTTTATTTTAGTATGTGTTTTTGTAAATACTCCTCTAGATATTAAAACGGAAGCTGCAATTCTATGTAAATATCTAGGTGGAGTTCGCCTCGTCACGGTGGCCGAGAGGTTAAGGCGTTGGACTCGAAATCCAATGGGGTCTCCCCGCACAGGTTCGAATCCTGTTCGTGACGGTCTCGCTTTTCTGCTCGGCTCACACATTTATTATGTCAATATTACTGTTATAATACCAGACATCTGGGGCAAAACGGACTGCTACGTGGGGGAGGAAAAAACGATGTGTATATATTAAAGTAAGTAGATAATAAGTGTTACAAGTATATATTTATAATGGTGCATACATAAACGCTGTGGAACATACAGAGAGCTGCGCATTTTTCTACGTCAACCTGAAGGACTGGTGAAAACATTAATCACTAACCATTACACACGATAAGTTTAAGATACACATTTTGGGTATTTTTAAGGCAGTTACCGTGTTAACTAACAATTACAGTCAAGACAAAATTAGTCATTCAGTGGTACTTACTTTTAATATTGCTGAAGAAAACGATTTTCTCGACTGCTAAATTGCAATACGGTTCTGTACCTCATAATAACCAGAATAAAGTGTAATAAAAGTACCGAACTTCAGCCAACCAATCAGCAGCGAGATTGGCCACCACGTGGTGACGTGGCGCTTTTATTAGGATCTGATTGGCTCTTTTCACCCAGTTCAAATGTTTAGATTTATGTTAGGACTTGGTAGGAATGGTTTACCGGCCCATCGCATATGTCGCTTATCTCCTACAGTTTCACCTGCTTGAAATGCAATTAAGATATGTTCTGATACATATGGTGTAGTACTTAATATTAATGCAATGTGATTTTTTAAATGTTTTAAGTGATTTATGTAAATTCATTCTGAATCCCTTATCAACGTCTAAAGAAAATTAAATGAACAGCTACGGCGTGACACATCTCTACATATCTATATCAGTATCTGGTATCTGGATTTTACTTGTCTATCCTGCAACCGCCATACTGGATATGTTCTTCCTGTCGTCTGGAAAAATTTATAAAAGTCCGGTTAATTTCACCTTACCACTAATATATTAAAATAAAGTTCTCTGAAATATCAAATGTCATCTCTAAGTTATATATATATATATATATATATTATAAATAGTTATATGTATATATATACACATACATACTAAGTTATTTATATATATATATATATATATATATATATATATATATATATATATATATATATATATATACACACACACACACACACACACACATATATATATATATATATATATATATATATATATATATATATATATATATATATATATATATATATATATATATATATATATATATATGTTAATCCCTCTTCAAATTTTTAAAAATTGTTTCCTACTAAACTATACACTATAATAATGTATTTTTGGACTGTCTCTTCTGCAGGTCTTTCTGGGGAGTTTGTGATGCACTAGATTATTATAGTATTACAGTATGTGAAGCTTCATCTCGCACAGATTATTTTCTATCTACCAAACGGTCACAGAGCGAGATCACTACTTGGGCAGAACATTACTTTTAATTCACCTCATCTTACTCTACAATACGCCTGAAACACAAATATCAGGATTATAATGAAACGGTATTAAAAGCCTCACGGAAGTGACGTGTGTGCATTTCCTCTCCATGCGGCCACATTCCTCGTGGTGTCCAATCAGACATCGAGATCATTGTACCACGAACACGGAAAGCACCAATGATTTGTGTGTATGTTACATTGTGAGTTTGCTTCTAATTTGCACAAGAAAACGTAGCCACACAGTTGTATTTGATCTTTTTAAGAAATATAATGTCCAGATGCCCCTGGTAAATCTCAGATGTTGTGAGTTATGTATTGGTCGCAGTCCCCCCCCTATCTGCGGGATAATGGTTGGGTCCGTGTCTATATAAGCGCACACGCTGCGCTCTCAATGCTTTGTTCACTAGGGGAGGCGCAACTGGGATGGCAGGCGCGCACCACTAACATGAGCGACTCGGGCTTTTACACCCTTTATCGTGTCTTATTTATTTATTTTTTGCCGTGGTCAGGTTTTGATATGGTCGTATGTTTGTAATGGCTCACATATAGGAACCCTTAGGTAAATGGTTTAATCCTAACACCCATCAGAGAGTGTGTGAGTGGTTGAAGTAAGGAGAAGTTTGGGTGTGTAGGGGGCGCAGGAGTTTCGTCGCCTGGCTGGTTGTGCAACAGTCATCTTTGTTCACCTGAATGATGGAGTATGAGCGAGTAGACGTGGTGTGTGGGGTGTGGATGAGGAGAGAAGCGCCGTGGCAGGATTATAATCTCGTCTAGTCTCAGATTTGGCCCTTCATGACTGTGGTGAAGCACATTCCTCACACACACACGTCTGGTGTAGTGAGACCGCCACGCTCACTACCCCGGGCCAGATGTGTTGATTCTGGGGCAGATATGTTGGTTCTGTGGGTTTTGTTGGTCTTTAAGGTGCCGGATGCTGCTTTGTGCTGATCTATATCCCACTCGCCTCCGTCCTTAGACATGAATATCTCCAGCGAGGCGGCGGCTTTGATTAAAGACGTGAAGCCGGGATCGAAAAATCTAAATATCGTCTTTATAGTGTTGGAAATAGGTAAGTTGTGGTGCCGACCGACGTGTTTCTCGTGACATTGTGTGTCCAGCGTGGCGTCCGTGCGCCTCCGTCCGGCCGCTTGGCCACTTCCTGTCCGCTTTAACGCGTCTCTCCTCGCCTCCTGTAACGGCCCGGCGCTCCTCCGCCTTTCTCCGATGTTTCCTTCGTGTTTGTGTCCGTTAAGATGGGAGACGAGCGCCGTCAGCCGGTGTGTTTCTCTCCTCTAGGTCGGGTGACCAAGACAAAAGACGGTCATGAGGTGCGCTCCTGTAAAGTGGCGGACAAGAGCGGGAGCATCGCCATCTCTGTCTGGGATGAACTGGGCAGCCTCATCCAGCCCGGCGACATCATTCGCCTTACGCGAGGGTCAGGGGGCTTTTAGGGCACTTTTTACTGCTCAGTTAATTTTGGCCAAGCAATAAATTTTATAAGTTGTGCTGCATGTTGTGTATATTTTTTTAATTCCCTTTTGCAGTTATGCTTCTATGTGGAAAGGCTGTCTTACCCTGTACACTGGCCGAGGTGGAGACCTACAGAAAATTGGGGAGTAAGTAGATCTGTGGACTTTGGCTTGAATGTTGACTTTATAAAAGGAGATCTTGTTGATTTTAATGTGTTCAGGATCTGTGTAGTGGTGCATCAGTCTCCTTTACTGCCCATCTCCAGATTCTGTATGGTTTATTCAGAGGTTCCAAACTTTAGTGAACCCAATCCAGAGCTGCTAGCCCAAACCAACCAACTGAACAAAGGGGTAAGATCACGTACACTGGACTGTGTATGAAGCAGTCAAAAAAGTTTTAAATAAAACCTTTAAATAATTAATTGATCATTGAATAATTCATATATGAATTATTTATGATTTTGATTAACTTCTGACAGTAAGTAGCTTAGACACTTGGTTATGAAGCTGCTCAGAGGGGCTCTTCATCATCCTCTTCTCCTTCCCCATAGGGTAAAGAACAGCGTGGAAATTCTCCACCAAATCAAAATGTGGGCACTCCTGGACCGGCAGGTATGGGAACGTTGTTAAAATCATAAACCTGTTGTGATCTTTTTACAGTTTCTTTATTGTGGTGTATGACTTACTTTGCATTGTTAAGAGATTAACATCCTGATGTATAGTTAAATATTTGATTTTGAACCAGACTAATTTGAAATGGTTTTGACTAGCAGGAAACGGGTCCGTGCAGACGTTTCCCAATAGTGCCGCCCCTGTTCCTCCCAATTTCGCCGCTCCCGGAAGAACCAATGGGCGTGTACTAGGCAACGGCCCGCCTCCAACGACTGCAGGAGCAGGCCCCGCCCCATCCAAACCTTCAGTTACCATCAGCAACGGCAGGGACCCCAGACGAGCTTCAAAGAGATGAGACCATGACTGTGTAACCACTGTCTTGTGGGTCCTGGCCCTCCTACAGATCCTCACTAAGCTTGAATATTTCTGCAATGTAACTGCCAATCAAGAGATGAAGTCTTGTATTCCAGTCCTATCAGCAGACGGTCATCTCCTCACCTAAGACCATAATGGTGTGGACCAGCTAGTTGTGGGAGAAGAGTTATGCCTGTTTTAAACGCCACAGCCCACCCCACATAGTGCCGGTCTCTTCTACATGGTCTCCACATCTCTTCCATAAGCGTGTTGTTTGAAACTATACACCCTACTTGAACACTTGAAGCACTTTCTTCATTTAATCCCCAGTGAACACGTACTGTCTTGTAATTCAGGACGTGTCTGTTATGGCAGGCATGTTCTATGAATCCCCTGGCTGCTTTTTTAAAACTGGGGTTTTGCCCCTTGGCCAAAAAACGTACCAAAAGTGACTGTGTGAAGGGAGAGGTGATAGTTTGATTCTGACACTTAGGTTTAATTAATTAGGAATAAACTAGAAATTATAAAATCTTGTTAAGCTTGTATTTGTGTCCTCTTTGACATTACACATAAACAGATGAACGTGTACAGTTTAAAAATACATGTACAACAAAATGAGGCTTGTTGGGTCAAGTTACACATGACCCTGCATAGCTTCAAATACTAGCAGTCATGCTAACATCTTTATTACCTGCCTTACCTGAATTAGCTGTGTACAAAGTAAAGTGATACAATTTCAGAAATGGCTCTGACACGAGAACTGTTGCAGTATAACTTGATATGTTTCATGCCTTCAAATATTTCAACATTTTAAACCACACTTGTAAATACATCATGATCAATACAGATCACTGAAATTTAATGCTTTATTTTTGACATGTCCCAGAAAACATACTTCCATAACTTTTAAATCCTTTTAGCTGGGGAAGCAGATGTTGTATTTTACATTTGTATGTCAACACATACAAATGTAATGTACATTTTATACACTTAGCTCTTTTCTTAATATTGTTACATGAAAAGTAAAAAACAAACTTTCCATTTCCTCAAAGACCAAACTATGAAGTAGATATGGTGCTGAACGAGCTCCATAATTACATTCTTATACTTTGCGCCTCTTTCCAGAACTCCCCAATACCCTGACTCAGAGCCCTCTCAGCCAGGGCCTTGCACTCCCGCGGGGTGAACCCCACCAGAGCTGTACCTGTAGTGGCCACCCCACGGCCACCAGCCATGCGCCTCACCTGTGCCGTGATGAGAGAGGCTGGTGCGTGGCGGTACGTTTGATCCCCCACGCTAAACTCTGGCCATGGCTCCATACCGGCAGTCAGAGCAGGTGGGGGTCTCTCTCTCACACTTTCTACATTGCAGGCGATCTCCACAGTGCCCTCATGGGGCAGAGCTAGGACCTGGACTCCTGGGATCCCGCCGGGACTCGACCCTCTGATGGCAGCAGCCACATCCCGACCTATGGTGATGTCCTGTGTATCCATGGTTACGTTGCAGTTCATCACATAAGGGCTGGCCCCAACACCTACACGGAGAGGGTTTTTATTGGCTACAAGCAGCTGTAGGCATACAGGAGTGACCTTCAACCCCGCTAATGCAAAATTTAGTTCAGCTATTTCATATCTAGTCCAGCTACCTGTCTTTAGAGAGAAGGGTATTTCCACTAGGAAATCCACAGCTCCTTGAGTTGCTGCATCTCAGTCACACCTACACTTATATCTATCTGGCACTTACAGCCTCGTTTTAACATTTCTACAGTTTGACACCAATTCAGACCTTCTGACTTGAATGATTGTCACCGACATGTTTCGTGACTTCATAACTGTGAATCACCCTGTGGGTTTAAATGTCAGGGAGTTTTTTCCACCACTTGCAGTGAGAGGCCCATACTACCAGACAAATTCAATGAGCTAGATGACTAAAATGAATATAGACATTTTAGAAGTGTTGTTATGATGCAGACTGTCCAAAATATTTTGGTACCTGTCAGTCCATATCTTCTTGTGGGTTGTGGTCCAACATCTGGCAACATGGCAGCTATGTTTGGATCCTTCTGAAACCAGCCCAGTTCTTTTCTCCTCTGGGCGAGGCCACGGTGCAGTGGGACGTCTGCCCAACCAAATAAAAATGCACTGGTGCCCTGCACGCGCTCAGTTAGAGCAGCAGCCAGACCTGTACAGAATCACACACATGACACACTGAATATGATATATGATATCTGTACTTTAATAAATGACCAAGTAATAATGTTTTTAGGTCTTACTCTGAGCCTCTTTCCCACACTCCTCCAAGCCCACCTCTTCACCCAGAGGATAGAGGGGCACCAGGTCCACAGCCCCCATGGCCGGGTGAACCCCTTCATGTGCATTCATGTCAATCAACTCACATGCCCGCTCACACGCCGCGAGAACTGACTCCCCTATAACATGCAGAACCACAAATAAAAAAATATACACCACATGAGCTAATGAACAGCAGCCTGCATGTTCGAAGAAAGATGCATCCTTACTTATTAGTTCAATGTTTGCCACAACTGTGATGACCGAACGGTTGTAGTCATAGTCACTGAAGATGTTTAGAATGGTAGTGTGCTTTCGTCTTCCACCTGATGTCGCTTTCGCAGAGGAACAGATTGTAGAAACCAAATGTAAGTCTGTTAATTCTTTTGCTTGACTTAAAGATGGAGTTTGCACCTTGCTAGCACCTTCAGCCATGCAGCTTTAGAACTGCATCCTCACCCTGCAGATCAGTGATGGCTGCCTGGGCCACCTTCTCCACCAGATCTTTTTGCCGAGCTTCAGAGACATTAAGAAGGCAGGTGACCAGCCGGCTACCAAGGGCCAAGGTCATCTGTTAACACATTTCACAGTCACATTAATTGCTGAAGTGTATATGTGGTTCAAAACACACAAAAATATTGTTGACCACACCCCTGAACATATATATGACCAGACACATTAAACCTCTTCCTCTGTTTGGACCTCTGTGTTGTGAGTGTACACATCTCCCAGAATGCAGCTGCCTCTCTCCAACCCTGGATTAAAGAGGAGGAGCTGCGGTAGGAGGGGCAGTCCAAACAAGCTGTAATGCTTGAAATGGACCCACTCATCTGGTTCGACGTTACATAAATCGTAAATCATGGCCTTAATATCCCTGGCAGAAAGTCAGTTTAAGGCCACAAATTATGAATCCAACTGTCAGTCTGGGAGTGACTTCTCCCAGGAAGGAGCAGTGTTAACGGTCTTATACTTGTTGCACAACATATTTTCATCTGAAAGTAGAGATCAATGAAAGGCCTTTTTTATGTTGCTTGTAACATCAGTATTTTTGCAACTATAAAATTCTGCATTCTAGAATGAAACGTGAGACTTTTATTTTATAGCTTTGTTTAATGACGCAAGCTTTTATTTTGTGCCTTTGATTTATTTCCCTTGGCACAGCTTTCTCCTCCATGTTTCTGACCTCTGGGGCTGCCTGTTGTGCAATCAATCTAAAATCTGCAAACTGATTAAAGGTCACAGGACTCTTCAAGAACTAGCATGGATCACAATGTTTTATACTTTCTGAGAATTTGATATTTAACAAAGCATGAAAATGTAACTAAAAAACAGAAAAGTACAGAAAATACCCAATGGTCTTCTTTTATATTTCCTATTAGTACAGGCATAGAAAATTTAAATTAAAAAAGTTTTATAATGAAAAATACATATTAGCAATTTCATTACCACCAAATTTTTTTTTTACTTTTTTCCACCTAGAATGTAAGAGGAAAATGTTCTCATAAATCTATGAACATTTAAAACTAGTTCCACCAATCAGTATGCAACAGCACACCAGCTCATTTACAAAACCAGTTCAGTAACCTACACTGTATTTCGTTTGCGTTAACTTTTCTAGATGTCTTATTACAATAATCTTTACATTCTCAACGGATCCGTCGTCCCATTTTGAGTCGGTCCCAAGACCAGTTTGCTGCAACCACAAATGGATTATAATACAGAAAGTCAAAATGTCTTGAAATGAAGCTACAGTTCCTCCTCCTGTCTGAGCGAAATCTCGCGAGAGCGTCTGTGTCTTAAACCAAGTTAACATGTGTGAGGAGGAACCTCCCTGGAGCAGACAGACACGACCCCGTTAAAAACAGACAGACAGACACGACCCCGTTAAAAACAGACAGACAGACACGACCCCGTTAAAAACAGACAGACAGAAACGACCCTGTTAAAAACAGACAGACAGACACGACCCTGTTAAAAACAGACAGACAGAAACGACCCTGTTAAAAACAGACAACAAACAGACAGACACGACCCTGTTAAAAACAGACAGACAGAAACGACCCTGTTAAAAACAGACAGACAGACACGACCCCGTTAAAAACAGACAGACAGAAACGACCCTGTTAAAAACAGACAGACAGACACGACCCCGTTAAAAACAGACAGACAGACACGACCCTGTTAAAAACAGACAGACAGAAACGACCCTGTTAAAAACAGACAGTCAGAAATGACCCCGTTACAGACAGACAGAAACGACCCTGTTAAAAACAGACAGTCAGAAACGACCCTGTTAAAAACAGACAGTCAGAAACGACCCCGTTACAGACAGACAGAAACGACCCTGTTAAAAACAGACAGACACTACCCCGTTACAGACAGACAGACAGAAACGACCCCGTTACAGACAGACAGGCTTCAACACACCTCCACCTACCCTGTTAAAACACCGCGGTGAAGTTGACTCAGCGTCCTATATTCAGACATTCACGAAATAATGGGCTCGTTATTAAAACAAATCAGAGAGTGTATGCGATAAATACCTATTATACATATTGTGAATTTATCCCCACACAATGGCTTTCAGTAAAAATAGATTTAGAAGATATGAATTAACCACGAGTTAAAGAAAGTCGATAAACGCTTCAGTGTTATGACGTCTTTTCAAAATAAAAGTCATGGGTTAGTACAACTTTTAAACATGTGCAACTGAACATGTGAACCTATAAACACAAAGGTATCAAGTACATACAAGGAGCAATGCATTTCATGTGCATCTGGACTTATGAAACATTTCTCACATTTGTAAAAACACATTATAGCGCAGATTTCTCATATTTCACACTGTCAGAAGATGAGGCCTGACGTTCACCCATGTGATCAAGACTCGTTTCAGTCCTGTCTTTGTGTGAAAACATATAACAGTACATGTCTCGCAATTACACATGAAGAATGGGAGACATTTGCTCAAACTGGACATGGCACTGTCCACACTGCACTGCGTGTGAATAAATATGACAGATGACAGACTGTCTGTCTGTCTGTCATCACTGTCTGTGATACTATAAATGGAATATACAGTGAAACAAATGAAATGTTCAAGTTTCAAGACAGGACTGAAACAAGTCTTGATCAAATGGGTGAACAAGTCAGGCCTCATTTTCTGGCAATGTGAAATATAGGAAACCTGCGTCCAGATGTACATGAAGTGCTTTGCTCCTAATGTGTACTTCAATATAGGCCTGAAATGGAGGGTCTATGTGATGTTATTTAATAGTGAGCCCCATGTATTCGACTTCACCAATGCAAAATATAGGAAATCTGAGATATAATGTATTTTCACAAATGTGAGAAAGTCCAGATGCACATGAAATGCATTGCTCCTCGTATGTACTTGATACATTTGTGTTTATAGGTTCACATGTTCAGTTACACATGTTTAAAAGTTGTACTAAACCATGATTTTTATTTTGAAAAGACGTCTTAGCACTGAAGCGCTTACTGACTAACATGAACTCGTGGTTCATTCATACATGTGATTTTTTCACATCTTCTAAATCTATCTTTACTGAAAGCCATGTCTGTTTTTTTAATAACGAACCCATTCTTTCGTGAATGTCTGGTGAATATAGGACACCGAGCCAACTTCACCGCAGTAAAACAGACAGACTTCAACACATCTCAATCACTCAGGTTAGAAAAGCACGAACGTTTATTTCCGACGAGCTGATTTGCAAATGAAGACGGTTGATCTGTGCAGCAGAAGCAGAGATCTACTCCACGGAGATGCCTTACATCTCAGTCCTTACACGTCTCAATCCTTATACAGCTCAGTCCTTACACATGTCAGTCATTATCTCAGTCCTTATACAGCCTGAGTTCATCTGAGCCTGTTTGGTGCGTGACCAAAACGGCGTTAGTCTCAGCTATTTTAATTCCTCTTTAATTTGGCGTCACTCGTTCTGCAGGAATAATCCTGTTTTACAAAGTCTGCAGATTTACTGCGTGCACGCGCAGTAGGCTACCGGACATCCGCGCGACCGGGTCAACATCACAAACACCGTGAGAGCTTCAACCGACCTGGCAGAACCGGCACCGATGCTCGCGAGCGCGTTACTGCGCACCCGCCGGTTCCGTCCATGATAAATATCCGCTGGGTCGTGAGCAGGTTGTCGCTCGTCGCTCTGGCCAACACCATGAACACCGAGGTCGCGTGCGGCCGCTCGTGCGAGCCCCCTGCGGCGTCTCGTGCGCGTGCGGACGGTCCGGCCCGGCTCGCGCGGCTCTCCGGCGTCCCGGGCCACGAGCAGCACCGTCGAAACGATATTCTGCTGTTACGGGCCGCGACGGGAACACCGGGACGGTGCGACGGTGGAGCCGAAGGCCCGGACGGTGGAAGCGCGCACGTCGTGTTCTTCCCCGGAGACATCCAGGTCGGTGTGACCCGTCCTCGCCTCCCGGTACCGAGCAGGTCCCGGTACTCAACACGGACGGGGAGATGGAGACCGTGCAGGGGGTGTGCATGCTGGAACTGGGGGTGTAAACACGTCTCTAGCTGGGCGTGTTGGTTAGCACGTTAGCCTGAACGTTAGATAACACTGGAGGAGCGAGGGAGTAGTGTTTACTGCTCCAACTGCGCATGAAGCTTCATAACCAAACTGGTGTTGGGCCCAGGCGATATATTGACAGCCCGTGGTCTCCTTACAATGAACATGTTAGCTAAAACGATTATATCTGTATTGCATGTCAAAATATCTGCATGAACTTCACGTCTGTCTGGTAAAGTTAATATAATACACTGTAATACACACACAGTAATACACTGTAATACAGTGGGCAGGTGTTGGCTAGATGATGTAAGTATGCGTGGAAATGTATTGTGTTTATGCAAACACTACAGAAGTACATCATACACTGACCTGCATTTCTACATCATCTGACACTCATTTACACGGCACAACTGGGCAGCTAGTATCAGACTGGCTTCTGAGAACATGGTGACACATATCAGACATGCCAGTCAAATAACAACTGTGGCTCTGTAGTCTGCAGCCACTGTGAATGTGCTACAGTTCTCTGCTAATTGTTTTTATTTACGCCTCCCTGCTAGTTACTTACCCAGTTCACCTCATGCATTAGACTATTGTATCCGAGACAAGAAACTGAACGTTGTACAGTACCTGTGCTGGTATGTGTGCGCTCGCGTACACCTGAAGAGTATGATATTTCGTTCTTCTCCAGAACTTCCAGCAGGAGATGGCACTTCAGGCCGATTCAGCGCCCTGGCAGTCCTGGAGCCTGGAGCGTGTGGCCTTCATCTTGGGCTGCCGCTTCCCCGGTCACCATATCTGGGTGATCCGTGCATCTCGCATGTATTTACACAAGTTCAGCTGCTACCAGAACTTTGTGGAGAGCAACCTGTTTGGAGCTCCAGAGCACTCTCCAGACTACGGGGCTCTCCGCCACCTGAGGGGCCTCCTGACTCATGGCATGGAGCGAGCAGGCCTCCCTAACCCCCTGCCTCCACTAGGGGGCGGGCCGGTCCGTGCACCCATCCCTCGGGGCTTCTCCCTGACTTTGGTGGGCTTCAGCAAGGGATGCGTGGTTCTCAACCAGATGGTACATGAGCTGGCTGGGGCTCGCAGGGACTCGGAGCTCCGGCCATTCCTGGATGGAATCGTGGAGATGTACTGGCTGGACGGAGGTCACCCAGGAGGCAGCGAGACGTGGGTAACGGACCAGCGAGTCCTGGCCCACCTGGCGGCCAGCGGTGTGGCCCTGCACGCCCATGTCACACCCTACGAGGTGCGGGACCCAATGAGGGCCTGGGTGGGGCGGGAGCACAAGAGCTTTATAAAGTCACTGGAGGAGCTTGGGGCCTGCATCACCCATAGGCTGCACTTCGAGGATGAGCCCGCCTCCATTGACAATCACTTCCGGGTCATTACAGAGTTCTGACTGCCACGCAGGGCTGCTTCCTTAAGCCTTTATATAGAATACTTCTTGTTGCTAAACACAAATGTAGTTACAGCATCTGCTCTGGCCTGGCTGTGTCTCCAGTAGAGACTATAACTATAAGCTGTTTAGACCCCTGGACAGAGGAGACTCTTGGTTTGCATATTTAAAATCGACATTAAGACTAAAATCATCTTTGCACTGCTTAGATTACCTCTCCCTGTGTGTTATAAGGGCTATTTTTATTTCACGCGAATGTCTTAAAGACACGTACAAGCATACAGAAGTAAATATGCTAAAAAATCACTAAAACCAGATTTGACAGCATGAATGCATGTGGTTAAAATTAGCTTAATTTCTTCTGCCTTTACACACAGGTCCTTTATCTTCGAGCAATGACATTACTGAATGTAAATTATTTTTTCCCTGAGATCTGATCCCTCTCTGAAATGTTTTAGAAAATATTCTTTGTTTGGTTCTGGGTCATTTTTATCTTAATTGCAGGTTCAGATTTTCATCATCACTGCTGTAAAGTTTACAGCAGCACAGATTGCCATTTAGTTTCATTGCATGCAGTTTTGCTTTGGAGTCAAGTTTATAGAACAACTTCATGAAAGTTTACATTTTAGTAAATTTATAGAGTAAGTAACCAGTGCATCAGTAAAGAGAATAAAAGTGTATTTATTTAATAATAATTATTATTATTACTACCATATTTTATTAATGATTTATGGTTTAATTATTGTTGCCATATTTTATTTATTGTTTGGGATAATAGTCCCCACTGATTTTGATTAAGCAGTGGAATTAAATGCATAGGAAAATCTCTGAAAGCATATGTATGTACTCTAAAATTATTTGTGACAACTATAAAGTCTAATTATGTAGCTACAATGATTCCAGTTTCTCTAGGGAGGCTAAATAACCATTTGCAAGGCAGTTTATGCACTAATTACAAGGAGTATGTTTGTCCACTGTCTGTCAAACTTCCTAGTAGGAGAGTTGGGGGATTCCCTGCTTCAGAACAACGGACTGAAAGTATTTCTTGTTTTCTATCATTCCTTTCATTTACAAAATTCCCCCTTTAAAAGTGTACTGGTTGTCTTATGCTCTGTTTACTTAATAGTAAAGTAAAAAAGTGTTGAATGATTAAGCATTGGGTTTTTTGTTTATTTAATACGTGGTGCGTGAACTGGTGATCTATGGTGAACTGGTTTCCCTCCACAGGGGGAAGGTGTAATTGTGTCTGTGTGCTGGTGTGAATCAGGGGTCTTGTGGCTTAAGTCCCAAGTAATTTTTTCTGTCTCTGGTTTATTAAAACAGGTAAAAACTGCTTAGTTTAAAAATTACACTACAGTATGTGCCAAACCTGGTCCTCCTCACTAAGCTTAAAGGCAAAAAGATACACTATATTGCACTACATTCGCTCACCCATCCAAATGATCGGAATCGGGTGTTCCAATCGGAGACGTTGAGTGACAACACTACTGAACGGAGACGTTGAGTGACAACACTACTGAACAGAGATGTTAGGGGCTGTTCTGCTCAGCTGTAGGTAGCTGGTCAGCTAGCACAGATGAACTCACTGTTGGGTCACCACAAGGGTTGAGGTGAAATACCTGTTCAAATCCTCCGTGTCCCTTGTGTAGCTTTTAAACCAGCTACATTGTGTCAGAGCTTAGATCACAGGAAATTTCAAATACAACAGAACAGTCCAGATGGATATTTACATTCAGTCCCAACTGGCCATGTTATGTTTGAGACAAACTAGCTGTCTGGACACCTAAGGAACAATTAACTTTGGACATTTCTTTTGAAGAGCAGTCAATTCCCACTTTGTGGGTGACAATGTAAAAGTGCAAAAGCACCTTTAGTTGGTGATCAGAATATTGTGAAATTAAGAGTTTTCAGCATGAATATATTTAGAAAAATAGATGTTTTTATTACTTACATTCTGTAAGAATACATATTAAAAATAGTTTCCAGTGAGCAGGCAAATTAAATTGTTTTAGTACCTGATAAAAATTACATATCAATGTATCTGTCTCCCCTCATCCACCCTTTATCTGTCTGTCTCCCTTCATCCACCCTTTATCTGTCTGTCTCCCTTCATCCACCCTTTGTCTGTCTCCCCTCATCAACCCTTTATTTGTCTGTCTCCTCTCATCCACCCTTTATCTGTCTGTCTCCCCTCATCCACCCTTTATCTGTCTGTCTCCCCTCATCCACCCTTTATCTGTCTGTCTCCCCTCATCCACCCTTTATCTGTCTCCCCTCATCCACCCTTTTTCTGTCTGTCTCCTCATCCACCCTTTGTCTGTCTCCCCTCATCAACCCTTTATCTGTCTGTCTCCCCTCATCCACCCTTTTTCTGTCTGTCTCCTCATCCACCCTTTATCTGTTTGTCTCCCCTCATCCACCCTTTATCTGTCCGTCTCCCCTCATCCACCCTTTTTCTGTCTGTCTCCTCTCATCCACCCTTTATCTGTCTGTCTCCTCTCATCCACCCTATATCTGTCTGTCTCCCCTCATCCACCCTTTATCTGTCCGTCTCCTCTCATCCATCCATCCGCCTGCTCCTTCTATCTCCTACTTCAAAATTTGATCTCATTTCTATGTTGTTGGACTGACTGCCTGTTTTTAGATTCTAGGTTCCAAAGTGTCTTTAGTTCCAAAGTGTCTCTACACATGCAAATAAACATTAACTCACTGAGGAGGATCTATAGTCTGAGGATCTATACAGTCTGAGGATCTATACAGTCTGAGGATCAATTGGCTGCTGCTTCTCGCCGGTGTATGTGATTGGTTGTCTGTGACTTGTACCTGTGTTAACAGTTGTAAAGCGCCTTGAGTATCCTGAAAGGCACTATATAAATTGAACATTCATTCATTCATTCATTCATTCATACAGTCTGAGGATCTATACAGGCTCTGACTCTTCACTGCAGAATTTCTCATTTCTAACACAAGTATGCAAGTTTAATGACCATAGCCACATCTCATACACGACACCATAAGGCATCGTTTTTTTTTTGGAATAATGTTCCTTCAAGTTCACCATTCCTGCAAAGCTTTGCTGTATTTTATCTATTGTGGAAAAAAGATTCACGGGAGCTCCTTTAGGGAATTCAGGTCTCATACTGTCATTGCAAAATGTAGATATTGCCACTGCTGTAGTTTAAAGTGTATCAGCCTTCTGTTTCCCCCCACTGGCCTGGGCTCCTGCCATGCGTGGTGGCAACTCTGACTCTAGAAGGCACTCCAGATTCTTGGGTTTCTGAAGCACATCTGCAACAATAATTCTTGCATGGACGGGCAATTACAGAGTGAATGTGGCTTTGAAATCACTGCCCTTAAAAAGTCTCAGAAACATCTTAACCCACCTATTATGTGCATTCTTGCAAAACAGCCGTACTGTTTAGGGTAACTTTGACCCTGGTGCATGTTTAATTGTTCAAAAGATGTCTGAAACCAAAAAAATCCTAACAAACAGTGTGAATATTTAATTACTAACTACATTACTAATTATTCTATCAATATTTAGTGCAATGGTGTTCCTTACTTGTAACAGGTAATGGTTCAATTAAGATCGTTTTTCATAAAAATGTGAAAATTCCCATGTTCAAACTATGATACCAAACACACACAACACTCTCATACACTTATACATACACACTCACACACACAAAAACACACACACACATACACACAAACACACTCTCATACACACACATACACAAACACACACACACATATACATACACACAAACACATACACACACACAAACACAAACACACACTCAAACACACACACACACTCAAACACACACACAATTGTACACATACACACACACACACAAATTAAAAAAAATAAAAATAAAATATTTTTTAAAAGGGTCAAAAATTAAAAAAAGGGTCAAATTTACCCGAACAGTATCTATGTGATATAAACATGCAGGGGGTGGTTGCAAATAACTGACATGAATTATTTTCATATAATATGTTGATTACACTAATTAACCCTAGCAGAAGAAGTTTCATACTGAAACAATTATTTTAAATAGTTTTCCTACATCTTCAAACTTTGAAAAGTGTCAAATTGACCCACAACACGATATTTATTCGTTCTCTTTGTAGATGGGAAAACATAAGAGGACAACCCCAATCCAACTTTATGACTTGGCTACAATACACCCCCAGAAATGAATTGGCAAAACTTGTCAAGGACTAACTTTATTGCTAACATCACACCCCCAGGTAATTAAGTGAAGATAATGTTAACAGTCCTACAGGCAGTAATGCCTAAGAGAGCATAGCATTCTTTGAATATTGTGTTGACGGAGCTGAGACCAGATCAGTTATTATGTGTTAATGTTTTGTTTAGTTTCTAACCTCCTTCACTGTACTAGGTTAACTGTAAAACGTATTTTCCATGTATAATGCCATACGTGGCATTTGCTTTGCTTTGGGATTTGCTTTCCTGTGTCAGCCTATGAAGCATCTCTGGGCTAGCGCTCACAAAAGCGTCGTTAAACACGGCTTATTTCTGATAACCTTTCCAATTCAGTTTTATGCTCCTTGTGAGGCATGAAGGGGTCAAAGGGAAATTGTCTCAGTGGTTTCAGGATGAGTGTCCTCCATGTGCTCTGAAACACAGCAGCTTGATCTGAGAAGGGAAGCTAACACACTGGCATCTGCTTTAGACATTACTGATGTGGTCTGAACAGAGCTCCATCCTCTCCATCCTCTCCTTCCCAACTGCATCTCAACTAGAAAAAAAAACCTGACTTGTTATTAATAAATATGTGTAGGCTGTACACAGGTTATATGAATGCCAAACACAATGGTTCACACCCAAGTCCAATCCAGGTAAAACTAAGCCGATTTTCCTGACCTGTACTATAATGGCTACTGTATAAAAATATCATACTTTTGACTTCTCTGCCATTAAACATTAATGAGGTAGTCGTGTTCTACCTCGTCCCTCCATTCTGCGTGGACTTGTTTCGGGGCGCTCCCACATTTTTGTTGTTAGCATCTGCTTACGTCTTACAGGATATTCGGCACATATTTCAATGGGGCGTAGAAATATTATGAATTTAATATGCATGGACTGTTTAGGTATTCCTTGGGACAGAATTCTGTGGTATAAATGTTCTATATCCTGGACCCTACCTTTAATTCAAATATCAGTTTACAAGTTCATTCTGTGCAAACTCTAAATTTAATATTGATCTAGTGTAGGGAGATTACACTAATTTCTAATTACACTAATTTCAAAATATCTATCTCAGTGTACTTGGAAGAGTTTACTGGTTGATGGGGGAAGCTGATTGAATAAACAAACATTTAAGTTGAAGCGTCATAGTTTATGGCCAGCATTTATCACCAATACTTTCAGTTCTTGTTCAAGAATCTTTTTTGTTTCAAGTATTTATAAAATAAGAAAAAGGTAGTATTAAGGCAACACTGTCAAAGCAAACTGAAAAGGATTTGATCATATTTATTTGAAAACCAGTGAATCAGAATTTGGCACATACTGATCAGCCCTGGTATTGTGGTTATGAATATAGCAAACCAGTATGTTGATCAGTCTTATCTATAGGGTGCAATATAACGCATCTTTGTAGCTATAGTGAAATGCATTTCAAATAATTTAAATCCTGACACAGAAATGAAAAATTTGATTTTTTAAAATCAACTACATGGTAATTTCAACATAGAAAAGCTACATAACTCAAATACATGTGTTTTTAAACATGACACATCACCATGTTTGCCAAGAATTCCAGTTTTGCCATCGCGATGCCCCTAAACAATGCAGGAGTTCTTCTCCTATCACTAACCTGACCCAGGTTAACGGTGATGGTGACGTCTCTAGAAGCCCACAGTAAACACACACACACACACACACTCACACTCTCTCACATTCTCTCACACTCCTCACACACTCCTCACACACTCCTCACACACTCCTCACACCTCTGCAGACCAACACCAACAGCCCAAGAACTTAAAACTCCCTTCCAACTCCAGATCTCCCCATTCCCGTGTTCATAGACGAGATACCAGATCTACCAGCTCCGTTGGGTCAGAACTATCAGAACCAAATCATGTCATTCTTTTTGTTTTTTTGGGGAACTCGTTGCACCAACATACCGTAAGTCCTCACTTCACCTTCAGCACAACATCTCAAAGCTTAAAGCACCTGCCACACATCTCCACTTATCCCAGATCAATACAATTCATACTACAACTGGACAAACTTGCACTTGGTGATGTTAGGAGTTTAAAATCACTGCACATCAGTCAAAACTGACGTAACGAGGCCGGTGTATATGCTTACACACAGAGCACGGGCAGGATTACCAACCAACTGACACAACAGACGCAGGAGACCTGCGTAGTGAGGTGTGCAGTGAACCCTGAGAGAAGATCACACACAACAGAGGACAAGCTCTCCTGCATTTCAGGAATAAACACTAGACACTCTGCTCTAAGACGTTTGTATATAAAAAACACCACCTGACTTTACCATGACTGAGTGCATAGATTACAACAGAAGAGGTAAGTTCACCTGTCTGCCACTCCGTATAGTCTTATTTGCCTAATCAAACTAGAATTTACATCCTCACATGTGAAGATGAAACACAGCAGTCAAATTATTTAAATGCAGAGACATTTGTCAGCAGTAAAAATAAACTGCTAAATGAAACAGCTTGTTATAAGAGCTACAAAAACATGTCAATGTCTCTCCCTTAAAATGCGAAGATAAAAAAAATGTAGATTTTGACTTTCACTTCCCTTCACAGACGCTTCATGGCATTTTGCCAATGACGAAGAGGAAGTGGTGCTTGAATACGTGAGCCCTTCAGGGAGTGAACACCACACCAGCTGAATACGTGAGCCCTTCAGGGAGTGAACACCACACCAGCTGAATACGTGAGCCCTTCAGGGAGTGAACACCACACCAGCTGAATACGTGAGCCCTTCAGGGGGTGAACACCACACCAGCTGAATACGTGAGCCCTTCAAGGAGTGAACACCACACCAGCTGAATACGTGAGCCCTTCAGGGGGTGAACACCACACCAGCTGAGTCACTTGCTCATGTCTGATGTCTCTTTATCAAAGGCAACATCACACATGCACTTCAAAACGATTGACATTTCAGACAATCCAATGCATCTCCATATTCATATTAATCACACCATCTTGGTTAATGAAAAAAAAATAAATAAAGCACTCTGGTCCATTTTAGTGGACTATTAAATTATCTGTGGTCTAGAGAGACCCATGGCTTTGTTTCTAATGCTGGCCTAATAGCTTTACTTTAAAACATACTATGGACGCCTTACTGGAATTAATCTTCGAACAAATATTTTCTATAGATGTCCACAGAAAAAATAGACACTGGACCACATTAAAATACATATATAAAACCACATACAAAAGAAGACCTGCGGAAATATGGAGAAGAAACCGACACGTTGATTTAGTTAGAGAGCCCTGTTGAGATATTGTATTGCAGCAGTATGAGTTTATGCTATGATCAGATCATCTTTGGTGTGGCCAGGTTTCAGAGAGTAACAGGTTGTTACTTGTGCTGGTCCTGTTGGGGTTTACACACAGGCTGATCAAAAAACCACCAAAACTCCATGAAGGAATGTGTGCATTTTTCATGTCAGCCAATCAGAGGCTGCTGTCCCGCCCTGCCTGCATGTCGTCCTCGAAGCGAAACTTCTTGGCGTGAGGAGATTCGAGAATGTTCTCTTTGTCTTCGAGGTCCTCAGGTGGGGCGGGGCACTTACTGCCCCCGCTGCGGGGGGTGCGCGGGGCGGCAGAGCTGGGCTCAGACTGCTGCCACAGCCACGGGTGACTCAAGCAGTCGGCCGCACTGGGTCGGTCTCTGAAAAGAGGCGTGAAGACACCGTCACAAACGCAGCTCTGACCCGAGTGCAAAAGCAAACACTTTGGCGAGAATAAACAGCACAGCCAATGCGGTTCATGACTAGCTAACTGCTAGAAAAGCTTGTTCCGTTTCCTGTAGTACAGCACTGTTAAATGTGAAGATAACACAGTCGTGCTAATGGTGCAACAATCTAACAATGTTGTTTATTTTTTTATCATATTTCCAGTTCAAGCAGAATGATCTTTTCAGGTCACTGCCTTAGAATCTCAGTGAAGAGTCAAGACGTTATCAGCTGCTCCAATCACAACCTCTAGAAATATTTCACCGAGACTACAATAGCAGTTCTCACACAAAAACAAAACTGGATGAATCTGCAAAAAACCTGTTACTGGTCACACACACACAAATTAAAAGCACAACATCCCATATATAGACTATCAGTGCATTAGGGGACAGGTTCTGTGTGACTGCATACAAACTGCACAGCCTTGGACTATGGGGACAAAGTCACTCAGAAACGTTACAGTGATAAGGAAATGACAAACATTTTGAAAGCTCTATAATGTAATATACCTCTGAGATTTATTGAGCTGTAAAAGTCTTCTTGTGAAGTTTGTTCTGTCCTCACTTCTAGGAAAATGAACTGCACTATATATAATATTCTATGGGATCTAATATTGAGCCCTGTGTTGTAACAGTAAAATGGATTTCTGATAAACGCCTCTATCGTGTGGGTGAGAAGCCCCCATGTGATCATGTTCTACGTGGCGTCCGTGAAGGACAGGAGGAGGAACTTACTCTGGTGCTTTCACCAGCAACCTCTGGATGAAATGGACGGCGAGCTCAGACACCCTGGAGAAGGACTCACAACTGTAGTCCACGTTCACCTGGGAGACGTTCAGAAAGGTCTGCTGCTTATCCTCACCAGCGAAGGGGGATTCTCCCGTTACCAGCATGTAGGTGATTACTCCCACGCCCCTGTCTCACACACACACACACACACACACACACACACACACACACACACAGATGAAAGATGAAATCACGTGTTAATGTGATTAACAACGCTACATTTTCCTCAAGATGACATTCCCAAACACCAATGAAAACCCTTTTAAAATATTCATCTCTTCAGTCACATGTTAAGGATTAAGTTCTAATTATTATTCTCTAAAACTAAATTGTAAACGTATCACGTGGGAATACCCAACGTTAACCTCCCTGTTTCAACATGTATGTCCTCCAGATCATGAACCCCTGACAGGAACCTGATTAAACCAAAACAAACCTGAACCTACCAGAGATCTGCAGCTGTGGTGATGGGGTCATAGTTCAGGATCTCTGGAGCTGGATTTGATGAACAAATTAGACTGGATTAAAGTACTGTCAGTATTAGCAAAAAATGTGTGTGTGTGTGTGTGTACACACACACACACACACACACACACACACACACACAACTTCAACTTATATTATATATATATAGTGAGGAGGAAGAGGAGGAAGAGGAGGATGGAGAAGGAAGAACAACGACACGCATGAGGTTGAAGCTTCATCCTGGAACACCACCCACCTACATACTCAGGTGTCCCCAAGATTTCTCGTAACTCTCCAGCAGAGCCCAGCCGGCGTGCCAGGCCAAAGTCCACGATCTTAATGTCTCCCAGAGGGCTTAAACTCGTCAGCAGGATGTTCTGGGGCTGCAACAATCACATTCAATGGATGTTTACGGTTAGTCACAATCACAACACTTCACAACGAATGGAAGTTCTGGTTAATTTCTGTCTTTGTGCTTTGTGGAGTAAACAGGTAACCAGTCGCAGGACAGTGTCGTGTGGGATCAGATGGGGCCACCATAACAGACGAGCATCAGTGAGGCAGGTGCACACCTTCAGGTCCAGGTGGACCATACTGCTCTGGTGCAGAAGGTGGAGGCCCTCCAACATCTGTCGGACCAGACGGACGATCTGGCCCTCAGACAGCAGCTCATCAGACACACAGTGGTCGAATATTTCCCCACCTGCCGCACTGGAAGGAGAGACACACACACACACACACACACACACACACACACACACAATATTAAATATATAAGCACTACTCAATAAATACAACTGTAAAACCTTGAGGAAAGCTACAAACGCACTAGACTAAGAACGGTGCTTGCTGCACTGATTACTTCAAGTCTGAAATCAACAGCCTCTATATGGCAAAAGCAACCAGCTCAACTCTGGACACACTTACTACTCCAGCAGGAGCACCATGTCGTGCTCCGTCTCGTAGGCCATGTGCAGGTTGATCACGCGCGGGTTGTTCCTGGCCGCCTCCAGCACTGCCATCTCATGGACGACCTCTGACCTGCAGTCGCGACCCCGCCGCCGCTTCTTCACGAACTTCGCTGCAAACACTTTCCCCGTGACCTTCTCCACACACTTCTTCACCACTGCAAATTTCCCCCTGAAAGAGGAACACGGGTCACCATCTGTGGCTCAACAGCTCCAAGACCTGCTCGTCCCGCATGAGCGTTCTGTGGGAGCTTTGGTGACTTCCACAGTTTGTTTTTAGTTAAAATAATGTATTTCATGTTTCATCTCTGTTTGTGTGAGGCCTATCACATATAGAACAATAAATTCATGAGATAATGTTCACAACCATTCATCACCAAAACTAATTAGGTTCACATACAACACTTCTTTCTCTTTCATTATTAAATGGGCCCTCTGAAACGCTAGAAGAATCAAAAAGGGTCAAATGTGAAAGGAATTATTTAATCCAATTTTTTTTTTGCAGTTACAGTCTGACTCATTTGCATTCCTAAATGACTTTTTAATTGCACATAACTCATGGAAAGGTATTACTGTACTAAGTAAATTATGACACAATGGTAACACTTCCTGTGTCTTTGGTACATTCCAGTCAGCTGAAATGATTATGACACAACAGTAGCACAGCAGCACTTCCTGTGTCTTTGGTACATTAGACTCCTCCTCCAGACCTTTCAGCTCATCCTGGTAGTACCCAGAACAGTTACAACACCATTAACTTTTATGTACCACACATACATTACAGGCTAATAAAATACAGTGCTGCCCTGCCACTTGTTTGTGTACTGCACCAGTGAAAGTTTTATATCAGGTACTCAGTGCAAAGGCAAACATCCACACCCCAAGTACAATTATTCAAAAGCATAATTCACTGTAACATGGCCGGGAGCTCAAATATCCTTGGGGCTGTGTCAAAGCATTAAAAACACAGCCTAAAGAAGAACATCTAATTACAAGTTCACCGGTATGAGTTCTGCAAGCAAGGATGGACTGAACATCAAAGCTCACTGAGCCTCCTGACACTTGTGTTTTCTTGTCTCTCAGATATTGTTGAGCACCGTATTTGCAAAAATGCAAACATTTCCATTTCCAAGCCAATATCATGAATGAATGTGCATGTGCATACAAAGCCCTTCAGACAACATGCTCACCACAGAACTTCCTCTGTGCTAGACACACAAATGCACACACACAACTCCACACATGCGCTGTAGTTGACATACATAACAAAGACTACAAACATTTTCATTGAAAATAAACTGTAAAAAGAACCTCCTGTTTAAGGAAAGGATGACATCCACTTTAACAAAGATGTATAGATCCTGTAGTCTACATATGGACTTAAAGCCTACAGTGTAGTGCAGGAAGTATTGGGTTCCTACTACCATTTCTCCTTGTGCAGTATTCTCACAGTTCTGAAATATACTTCCCACTTTAATTTCCTTCCTTTGTACAACACACACACACACACAGTTAAAAACAACAGACTTAACAAGTATTTAGTTTCTCAAAGGATGTAGCAAACACAATGTATTCCACAGTACCTCACTAATTAGATCAAGTTTATTTTGTATTTAGCCCTTTTTTTGTTTGTTTGTTTTTACAAAGCTCAACTATCTACCTGGTTTATAGCTATATAGTTCATTGTTCACACTAAATAATGTAGGCATCAGTCCGAATTAGACAGTGTAAATAAATGATCTATAAGTGTGAACAGAGCTCTGGGTTAAAGTTAAGCTTAGGCTTAAGGTTAGTCTTAGGGTTAGTAAATGTGACATGTGTTGTAAAAAGCGCTATATAAATAAATTTGACTTTGACTAAATGCTTCTCTTCAACGCAAACACGATAACTACACTTGTGTGTAAGAGCTGGTAGACCCCGCGTCCCGTGTGTGTGGTTCTGGGCTCTGTGAGTGTCCCGGTCCCGGGCGGACACGACCCACCTGCCGAGCTCGCCGGTGATGTCGAAGAGCGTGTGGAGGGGCTCGGTCAGCACCGGGGTCTGCACGTCCGTCAGCAGCACCGCGGCTCCGCTCCGGCTGTCCTGTCGCCTCCGGGCCATGCGAATATCAGCGGAGAACCGGACCGAGACCGGGTTATCACGCCAACCGGCTCCCTCTAACGAACACACCGCCCGCCACGTTTAATCCCGAACTTGTATCGCCGTAGATCGTTTGTTTTCACCGCATATTTAACGTCTTTCCGGATACAGACAGTTGAAAAACCGGCACCGCGTACCGGAGTCGCAGCGCTTCCGGACACGACCGACACCGCGGCGCGCTTCACGCTCCCGCCACTTGCCCAACTTCGGTTAGTCCGTGTAATCCGCCGACCACAGAAAAACCGACCGACCGACCCGGGTCACACCGACACCTTCGCGGGGTTCCGGGACGATGACGTCAACCGTGACCCGCGCTCGGTAAGAAACAAACAAACAAACAAACAAACGGAACCGCCGCGCCGGTGTTACACCAGATTCAGTGACCGTGAACTTTTGTGCGCTGTTTCACAGCTCTGTGACCACAGGGGGCGCTGTTTCACAGTTCTGTGACCACAGGGGGCGCTGTTTCACAGCTCTGTGACCACAGGGGGCGCTGTTTCACAGCTCTGTGACCACAGGGGGCGCAGTTTCGCAGTTCTGTGACCACAGGGGGCGCTGTTTCACAGTTCTGTGCCCCTTTGGATAAAATGTTTAAATGTGGACTAATAAAATGTTGGGGTCCTTTTTTTCATTGATTTCTGTTATTGTGGAGTCACGGTGGACTATTTTTACCTGGAGATTCAGTGGCTGCCGTCAGAATTGGTGACCCCAGTTAAAAGGCTCACCTGTCCATCCCATTCATGATTATTTTTGTTGGCTGCAATGGTTAGGGGATGGTAAGTCTTCTTTAAGTACATTTATGTAATTAAGAGACGATATCTTTTGGCTCGCGAACACCAACAAAACGAGAAAATACGCGCATCAGCGTAGTTTACGTAGCGTTCGTAATGTGCTCGTGCCTGTGATCAGAAACTGTGAAACAGCGCCCCCTGTGGTCACAGAACTGTGAAACAGCGCCCCCGGTGGTCACAAAACTCCACGGTCACTGAATCTGGTGTAACACCGGCGCGGCGGAACTGCAAGTGTGAAACAGCACACAACTCGGTTCAACTACTAAAGGTCCGAGAGTCTTTAAGGTGTATTTAGAGCCACATCAAGCGTTTCTGAAAAATTATAATTTCCCCAAAGTTACAATTTCTCCAATTATGTACAGGCCTATGATGTACAAATAAAACAATCAGCCGTGAGTTAAATAGAAGAAAAACCTTCGTCTGCTGTAATTTAAAGCATAAACAAAAGTGTTAGAGAAAATCCAGCCAACAAGTGTCTTTGGACAAGTTTGATCCTATATTCCAGTTTAATTTAAATTTTAACTGTTAAATAAAAGTTAAATTTATGATTACAAGTGATTTGTAATGTTCTACTTATGTGGGCAAACATGTTATTTTAATAAAGTAATCCTCATTCAAACATGTTATTTTAATAATCCCCATTCAAACATGTTATTTTAATAATCCTCATTAAAACATGTTGTTTTAATAATCCTCATTCAAACATGTTATTTTAATAATCCTCATTCAAACATGTTATTTTAATAAAGTAATCCCCATTCTTGTGACATATATTCTGACCCATGGACTCATGGACTCTGATCCATAATATACTCTAGTCACTGAATAGCAGGACATGTGAAACAGTCAAAATATTAATTCACTCTGCATCACTTGTTTTTTGAAGATCCCATTCAAACTGAGATGAATTGAACTAATAACGTATTTATATATCTATTAATATTCCTGTAAGATTAACTTTCAAGTTCAAGTTCAACACCCATCAATGAGAAACTTGCTACTGGGGGAAAATCCCCTAGTGCTTGTATGCAGCTTTATGAAGTGAAACTACAGTAGGGGTTTTCTATGTTTTTTTCTCTATATTTGGAGGATAATCTGATTTCAGTTTATGGCATTTGAAAGGGACTTTTGAAGAGATGTTATTAGAGAAAATAACATAGGGAATTATTATTATTATTATTTTAACTCTCATTGCTGTTCAATGTCATCTTTAGTCTCCACTAACCATCTAAACCAAAAAGATTTTACAGTTTGCATACAAAAGACACAAAAAAGTGAAACTGTGCACACAAAAAGAGACTATTCTAGCATCCAAACCTTTGGTACATTCAGTGCAAAATATAATTTAAACATGAAACAAGACAAGCAACCATATAGTACAACTATATACAAAAATGGATGTGACTGAACCACAATCACACTTTCAGGTGCCCAAACTGTAGGTGAGTGCAGCTCTATCAGATTACACAGACGTTCACTATAATCTCAGCACAGATGAAACAGGGGGATATGAAAGTGTCTTTTTTCTTTAATTCCATAAGCCCATCCCATCCGTTGTTAACAGCAACTCCTCATGCAAATAAAGCTAATCTGCACTGCTGTTGTTTCACTAATTCCAGCATGCAATATCAAGCTATGACACAACGCCACCTAAAGGTCAGACTTAGGTACTGCATTTAAGAGCCTGCATGCATTAGTTTAGCCATAAATCAGTTTATACAGAGAAAATCAGCCTTGAGTTTTGGAACAAATTAAATCTTTTAGGTTCTATACTATAACCAAATATCCATTGATATGTCATGTGTGTGTATGTGTATGTGTGTGTGTATGTGTCATGTGTGTGTGCATGTGCATGTGCATGTGTATGTGTGCAGGTTTGTTTATGATTATGAATTCATTATGTGGTTATCTTGAGAATCTTGAGAAATAATCACAGTAATCTTGAGAAAATCTTGAGAAAATCAAAAGAAGATCCAGTGGTTTCTTAAAATGTCTGAACAGTGCTGAAGAGTGAGAACAGAGCATGAAAGAGTCTGAATTCTTATAACCAACAGTAACATTTACTCTTCTGTGCCTTCTAGTTATGTCATTACTTATTATGAAAACGCATTTGTTTTTGTCGTATTCTTTCAAATACCAGTAGTGGTGAACGATGAGTCGTTGTCCACCTGGAGACAAACTGAGGTAGTGTTATTGAACCCACTATTCCAGCCCTTCCTAGTGATCTCAGACCAAAACTAACAGATCCCTACAGATCTTCCATATGAAACTTTAGTAGATAAATATCCAAATAAATATTAGTGTAACAATATTGCGTATGGTTTTTCATGTACTAAATCCCTACTACTACATATGCTAATAATCATTCTATGTAGTAATCCCCAACTATTACATGTAGTAACCTGTTTTACTACACACACAGTCCCTGTGTGGGGATAAGAACCCTCAGTTAACCACCAGAGGGCTCCAAACATCTGTTCTTGTTTATGTTCAAAACAGAATTGTCAGTTTTATTTTATTTTTCTTTGTTTTCCTCTTTTAAAGAGCTCTTAAGATTAATGTACAGATTTTCTACATGTCCCAGAACAGTTAGGTTTTAGAGCACGTTAATGAAACATCTTAGGTCAGAGCCAGGTTGTAGCTCATCCAGCTTGAAGCAGGATGATGGACCTGGAACATCTTGGAACATGTTCCTCTTCAACATCTCTAAAAGGCTCCTCACCCTTTCCGTTATGAGCCAGGGATTTACAAACGACGGTATTTGTAGTATGTTAACACTGATGTTAAAAAACATATCTGATGTTAAAAAAAAATTGTATCTTTATAAGATTAAAAAAGATTTTTGATTTCTGAATTAATTCAGGATCTACCGTAACATTCAGTGAGTATTAAGCTGTATCCTGTAATGGCTCCTGGTTCTGATTTAACTAAACCATGACTAAACCATCAGGACCCACTAGGCCTCAGGGTGGTTATGTCTCGAAGGACAACTCCTCACTGACACCTCTGCTTTGAGAACATGCCTGTATCAACTACAGATGCCTTCACCTCTGACGAAATACGCTGTGAATGAAGTCCTGTAAGTTGAATTCTGTATTCAAATTACATATTTAAAGGTGCCAGTCTCCACAGATGAGGGAGGTATAGGAGGACCTGTTACCATGAGAACCATTCCAATGGCTCCCTGGAACATAACTCACACATGATGGACCCTGAAGACTCACTGACGTGTGTTTCTTCAGCAGGGAAACAGATAAATGGAGTGAAAAATGTTGTGAATGTATTCAAGTGGGTGTGTGTGTGAATATAGAAAGTATTAGGGTAAAGGTTACTTATTGTTCTGCTAATATTTTACACACACGTGTGTGTGTGTGTTTGTGCATGTGTTTTTATGTCTATGTGTGCATGTGTATGCGTTTGTTAGTGTGTTTATGCATGTGTGCATGTGTTTGTGTTTATGTGTGTCCTCTTGTGTGCGGTTGGCTGTGGTTTCTGCAGACCAGACAGCAGGTCTTAGTATTCAGTACATTAGTAGTCACCACAAATTCACGCTTAATTCAGTCTCGTGGGCTGCGTGTGGTGGGAGTGGGGGAGACTGCAGGGCCCTTGCAGCCCACTGTGAGAGCGCAGATGAGGTTTGAAGACACAGAAGGGACTTGGAGTCTATACGGAGTTCCAGGCTTAAAAACCATCAATTTCTCTTTGCTCTTCCTCACTCTGCAGTGATCTGGATCATACTTCTTACATCAGCGTCTTCTGTATTCCTAGTCTGTAGTTCTCTAGTTCTTCTCTGGTCTGTAGTTCTTCTCTGGTCTGTAGTTCTGTGTTATAGTTGTGTAGTCCTGCTCTGTACTTGACTATTTGTTTGTGATGTCTTCATAACATGTTCCTTGATCTGATCTGTAGAACATCTTTGAGCTTGGGAAAGGTGTTATATGACATGTTATTGTTAAAATCTACATGGAGGTCCATGCTGTGACAAAGCGAAGAAAGTTTAGTGCAGAGGAGATTCAGGGAGGCAATTTCACTCCAGGCCAAAGGTGCTGGTCTCCTCCACAGCAGTGAGCATCTTCTCATAGAGCATAGAAAAAGAGTGATATGGAGGGAGATCCAAACGATTAAAACAGGTGTGAGCCCTGTGGAAACACACACACACACACACACACAAAAAACAATAACAATCATGAGAAATGTGTATTCAATGCTGTACAATCTTAAAAAGGGGCCAGTTTATGGTGGGTTTTACTGCTATTTTAATATCAACACTAGGTGTATCATCACTGTCCTCCTCATTAGATTTATGTTCTGATTTCAAATAAACACTCTGACTTCAAACTAAAGGGTAAATTATAAGAAATACCAATATTTTATATGACAGTTATATGTTGAGAATTCATTCTAAACATAAACCACAAATGTCCATAGTGAATTGTTAAAACTGGGCCCAAAATACTTTTAATAACCAAAACAAACTGTGAATTTCCCCATTGTGGGACTAATAAAGGCTTATCTTATCTTACAAACACTGACTAAGAAAATGCACAGGGTTATCACTATAAAGAATTAATTTTGAATTAGCCAACTAAACTAACTTTAACTTCCTGTCATCACCTTTAACTTCCTGTCTTTCTTCAGGACTATTCAAGCTGTTTTAATTCAACTCGGTGTAACTGCACAATAAATCCTGAGAAACTGGTGGAGCTACAAACCGTGACAATAAAAATAACAGGTGACTTCAGGAGCACGAGCCTGCAGTGCAGGAACAAACCTTGGAAGGGAAGTGACTTTTCCCCATTTCTCCACACAGAAGCGGCGAGGCCCATTACTGCCTCGCAGGGAGGCGAACCCTTCGTAGGGGATGCTGGAGGTGCCCGTCACAAACTGCAGGGGAAACAGATGAAAACAGTGCTGCGATTCCTCCAGTCTGAGTGAAGATCTATGATGAGTGTGTGTGTGTGTGTGTGTGTGTGTGTGTGTGTGTGTGTGTGTGTGTGTTTGTGTGTACCTGAAGGGGTGTAGCTAAAGGACTATGCATAGCTGTGTGTGTCCATGAAGATGTGTGTAACATAATGCATTTATGTACATGAAGGAGTGTTTATATCTAAAGGTGTGTGTACCTAATGTGTGTATTCATGTATACCTGATTGTGTGTGTGTGTGTGTGTGTGTACCTGAAGTTTGTGAGTGTGTACCTGATTGGAAAGCAAAACTGGGTATATTGAAAGGCACTATATACATATAACTTCATTCATTCATTCGTACCTGAAGGTGTATTTATATGTATGTGTGTATCCGTGTGTGTACTTTGGAGAGGGGGGACACTCTGTAAATGTGTGTGTGTGTGTGTGTTTGTGTGTACCTGAATAAGTCTATGCATAGGAAAAGGAATATTTCAGTTTTTTTAAGAATTTTCTAGTACATGCAGATAGAGCGTCAGTGCTTTGATGTTTGAATTTAAAGGATGAAATCCTCCAGTGTGTCACTGAGATGAGCAGGTCTTCACCATGAAACTGAACCATTTATTCCTACGTGTGTTGGGTTTATACCACAGCAGTCGCTATACAGCTGTAAGTGCAATACAGGAGGAACAACATGTTCAACGTGTGAGGCTGATCAGAATCTTTCTGTTCTTTTAAAAACGCCTTTTAGCCACTGAGCTGAACATGTGTGTCATGTGTGCCTGTTCACATTTGCAGTGAGGGAGAGAGAAATCCTTATTAGGCTTCTGTCACTGTGTGCGTGTGTGTGTGTGTGTGTGTGTGTGTGTGTGTGTGTGTGTGTGTTTGTGTGTATGTGTGTGTGTATATATGTGTGTGTGTGTGTGTGTGTGTGTGTGTGTGTGTGTGTGTGTGTGTGTGTGTGTGTATATGTGTATGTATATATATATATATATGTGTCTGTGTGTGTGTGTGTGTGTGTTTGTGTGTGTGTGTACCTGAAGGAGTCTTAATCTCTGTTCATTGTTGAACCGTTCCACAGCTGCCCAAAACCATCGGATGACAATATGATTGTCATGG
The DNA here is from genome assembly GCF_052324685.1 of Brachyhypopomus gauderio. Taxonomy (NCBI): domain Eukaryota; kingdom Metazoa; phylum Chordata; class Actinopteri; order Gymnotiformes; family Hypopomidae; genus Brachyhypopomus; species Brachyhypopomus gauderio. The sequence goes on from NC_135213.1 coordinate 40,983,887, forward strand.
TAACCTTTAAAACATTATTTAGACTAATTTAATATATTTCTTTAGGGAAAATCATTAATATAAAATGCCCTAAATACTCCATATTTGTATGCACAGGAAGTACTTAAAAACATATGAAACATACAAATACAAACAAATACATAACAAAGTACTACAGGTTGTTCATAATCTACAATTAATAATCTTGGGGCAACACGCTGGCTTTGTGGTTAGCACGTTTGCCTCTCAGCACTGGGGTCTGAGTGGAGTTTCCATGTTCTCCCTGTGTTTGCGTGGTTTTCCTCCGGGGTCTCCGGTTTCCTCCCACAGTCCAAAAACATGGAGATTAGGTAAATTGGCAGTCCCAGACAAATTCTCCCTGAGTGTGTGTGTGTGTGTGTGTGTGTGTGTGTATATGTCTGTTAAAAAAAAGCAGTTGTCTGAGTGTGTGTGCATGAATGTGTGTGTGTGCCCAGTGGTGGATGGTGCTCTGCCACTAGGGTCTGTCCTCTCTCCCCTTCCTGCACCCCATTCAGTCCCCCAGGGGGTGTAGTTCCCAGTAGAGAGTACGCTGTGTGTGATTGGCTGCCGCTTCTCGCCAGTGTGTGTGTGATTGGTTGTGTGAGACTTGTACCTGTGTTAAAGTTGTAAAGCGCCTTGGTTATCCTGAAAGGCGCTATATAAATTGAACATTCATTCATTAATTCATACAAGGATAGTGTCACAAAGAGGCAAAATGTGCAGTTCTATATGAATATTCCCGCACTAGAAGATCAAAGTACCTCCTCGATATTCAGTGTTGTTTCTCCAGTCCGCAAGGTCAATCTCTGCAGTCCCAGCAATGACGAGTTCCAGCTCTCGGGCATCAAACACAGAGACCAGACGCACATCTACAACCTGCAGAGAGACGGAGGGAGTCTACACTGCAGTGGGGCCATCTTAAACAATTAAAATGGAGAAATACACTACAGTATACTGCTACACTTCATCAGAGAATTTACATAACTAGCACTCTTGTCAGGTATGGCTCCGCCCCCTCTCATGTGCCTGTGTTTTCCTTGTCTGTTCATCTCGCCCTGTTTCCATGGTTTCCCTCTGTCTGTCACGCCCATGTCGTCAGTGTTTCCACCTGAGTCTTGTTAGTTTTGTGCATTTATAGTCCCTGTGTTTCCCTAGTCCTTTGTTGGTTTGTTCAGTTTGTGCGTTTTGTTCATGCTAGTGTTTGCTCTTGCCTGTTTTGTGTTACCCTGGCGTGCTGTGTTCTAGTTTCGTGTGTTAGTTATGCCTATCTGCCTCTCTTATTCGGACTGCCCTCCCGGTATGACCCCCCATTATATTGTCAGTATTCCAGATGCAATCTGCTACTGAGGCTTGTTTTTCTAGTACTTTGTACATAGATATGTGAAGTCATCAGATGACATCATACCTCTCAGATGACATCATACCCCGTAGAAGCCCCGCACCAAGCTCTCAGATGACATCATACCCCTCAGATGACATCATACCTCGTAGAAGCCCCGCACCAAGCTCTCAAATGACATCATACTCCTCTGATGACATCATACCTCGTAGAAGCCCCGCACCAAGCTCTCAAATGACATCATACTCCTCTGATGACATCATACCTCGTAGAAGCCCCGCACCAAGCTCTCGGTCTGCGGGGCCACGCCCCTCTCGATACGCCACTTCACCATACGCTCTATGTACTCCTTCTTATTCTTCTCACACACTGGGACTCCGGCACCTCCAGGTTTCAGTTCGCGCTCTGTAATCTACAGTTTAAAAGAGAAAAACACCTCCCAATTACTCGCCAGTGTGGGTACACCAACTCTAAATGCTCTAGATTCAAAAAACAATAATTTGTAGAGTATTTACAATTATGAAAGATTAGATTAAGGCCAGCTAAGGTCATTATTAGCCACTGAAAATAAAGCACGTTAGCACATTTCTGACCTGACCAAAAACCTCCTCATTGACAGTGAAGGTGAGATCCAGCATGTCCTCGATGTCATGGTCCTTCATCCACTGTAAGCTCTGGTGAAACTCCTCATCCAGGAACTCCAGGTCGCTCAAATCACATGGGCTACAGAAAATCACATGGGCTCCATATTGTGGAGTTTTTTCATGGGTGTGTTTCACTGGTCACTGTGAATATTCTCATGGAACATGTTATGTGGAGTTATGGTTTCTACAAATAATAAAAAATATTTTAAAAATTATAATAAAGAATAAATAAAACAATAGAACATCTATGCCACATCTCATTTGGCTCATGTAGTACTTTTGAGTCTACAAACCATCAGATGATGACTACAAATCCAGTCAAGACTAAGTTTACATCTCATATGCATGAGGGCATTGAAATGCTTTTGGTGAGGCTCGTGTAATCATAATTTCTCATTGTCGTGGTACAGCTCTCCCTTCTGATGTGTTTATTCGTAGTTTTGTCCTTCTATGTTCATGGGTTTCCATGGGTGTGGTTCTGTGTGTGTTCATTGTACCTGTTATTTGTCTCATCACTATTATTTGTTGCACTTGTTTCTTGTTTGTTAGAGTATTTAATGTGTGTCGGTGTTGCGTCTGTCTTTGTTTGAGTGGAAACCCTGTTGCATGTGTGTTTGTAGCCCATGGTGTCGACCCGTGAAGAAGCCAGCCAGCCACTGAGGTGTTCCTCTCCCAGGAAACCAGCATTGACCTTGGCAGGCACTCACACGAGGGAAAAGCACACACACCCCAGCAGTGAGGGGGAGTGCCTGGATGAGTCAGTCAGTAGTTAGAAGTCATATATTAGGTCTGCATTGATCTAGACCAGAAAGGTCTCTGGTTTGAACTGATTTCTAACTTGCAACTTAGAGTGACAAAGTATGTGAGAATGTCATGCAAGTAAATGGAACAGTTCTTGTAGACTTCTCCAGAATTGTTCAATTTCTGCTAATTTTAGATCTCAAAACAGAACAGTTATGTATTGTAATGTATCGGCTTTATTTAACTTTACTTAAAAGGCACTATTTTATGTCACGGATGTTTACATGCACGTGTAGTTAGTGCCGTATCCGCAAATGAATACCTGTCTTGTGTTATGCCCTGTTGCAAAGTAAAGGACATTAAAATTAGAACCTTGTCAGAGTTCTATCATTTTATTACTTATTAAGAGTTATGTAAGAGAGAAACATAACAATTGGCGACGAGGTGTATTGAAAGAACCCGAAAAAGGCAAGCTACGACCGCATAGCGAGGACACGGACGTGGTTTTGCGAAGAGGTTTTTCGTCTGCTCATCCCGCGAAGCTAGCGTCGGAGGTGGGGACGCGAATTCATACGTGAAAGACGACGAAAGTAAGTAAAAAGAAATGTCGACATTTATTGGACATTTTGGCTCATTTGATAGTTCAGAGGAGGACTGGACAACGTATGTAGAAAGATTTGACCAATATTGCCTTGCAAACGCGATAGAAGACGAGAGAAAAGTGGCCATTCTCTTGTGTCATGGGCGGGAAAACCTACAACTTACTGTGAAATCTCACCGCTAAACCTGCGGACAAAACTATTGATGAGATAACAGGAACACTCAAAAACCACCTGAACCCAGCGCTTCAGGTTTCACAAGAAAAACTAGGTAAAAACAGAGTCAGTGTCTGAGTACATCGCTGAAGTGAGGAGACGGCCTAGCGGATGCGCTGAGGGACCGTTCAGTGTTGCCAGGTCCTACAAAAATATCCAGCCCAAAGTCAGTATAAAATCCGCCCCTCAGAAGCCAAAACTAGCCCAAAGGCCAAAGTTGTTGAGCGGGGGGGGGGGGGGGGGGGGGGGGGGTGGCGAGTGTAAGTTGTTGAGCGGAGGGGGGGGGGGGTGGCGAGTGTAAGTTGTTGAGCGGAAGGGGGATGTAAATTGTCGACTGGGGAAGCAGAGATAAATTAAGTATTATATCGCCATCGATTCTTAGTGTTGACTTGTAACTCCCGCAGTGGCCCAACTCAAAAGTAGCCCAAAAAACCGCACCCCGCGACCCCAGAATTTTTACCCGCGGAAGGAGTTTCAAACAAGCCCAATTTGGCGTGAAAACCGCGAACCTGGCAACACTGGGACCGTTTCGTCTGCGGACTGCACAACGAGGGCATTCAAAAACAACTGTTGACAGTGGATAAGCTCACACTTAAGCGAGCGGTGGCCATCGCAGTGTCGGTGGAAACAGCAGCGAAGGACGCTTCTGAACTACATGGTACATCTTCCACCACATGCTCCGTGTTCAAACTTAATGCTAAACAGCGAAATACCAGATCAAAACCCTGCTTCAGATGCGGTAAACAGTCACATGACCCTGCTGAATGTTGTTTTAAAGACAAGGACTGCAGACAGTGTAATAAAAGAGGGCACATACAGAAAATGTGTAAAGCGAAATATGAAAAGAATGACAACTGAAGTGGACCACAGGGATGTGATCTGGCTTACACCAAAAGTTAATGGAGTGCCATTAAAGATGGAGTTAGACACAGGCTCTGCTCTGTCAATCATATCAAAGAAAGACTACCTACAAAATTTCCCAGAAATAAAGCTCTCTCGCACAAGTGTGAAATTGAAAACTTACACTGGCCAAAGAGTTGTACCTCTGGGAAAACTGAAAGTAAAGGTGAAATACAAAAATCAAACGTGCAACCTGGAACTGTTTGTACTGAAAGAGGGAGGTGCCCCACTGTTTGGCCGTCAGTGGCTCAGGCAAATGAAACTGAATTTGCAAGAAATAAAGACTATGCGTATTGCCTCCAAACAGTCAAACGGAAAGCAGTTGTCAGAGATTCTAGACAAACGTGCAACCGTGTTCAGTGAGGGCATAGGAACCATGAAACACATAAAAGCACGTTTGGAACTTCAAAAAGATGTAAAACCAAACTTCCGCAAAGCACGCCCTGTCCCATATGCACTACGCCCAAAGGCCGAAGCTGAGCTGCAACATCTCATGGACCAAGGAATATTATCCAAAGTGGACTGGTCTGAATGGGCAACTCCAATTGTACCAGTGGCCAAAAAGTCATCAGACAAAGTGCACATTTGTGGTGACTTTAAAGTAACAGTTAACCCTGTACTGCATGCAGACCAATATCCACTTCCTCACACAGATGACATTTTTGCATCTTTAGCAAATGGTGAACATTTCACAAAGATAGACCTTGCTCACGCCTACCTACAAATGGAGATGGATGAAAGTTCATGCAAGTACCTCACCATAAATACCCACAAGGGTCTTTACTAGTACAACAGACTGGTGTTTGGCATCACAAGTGCCCCAGCAATCTGGCAACGTGCAATGGACCAGGTGCTCCAAGGGATACCAGGTACACAGTGTTACTTGGACGTAGGGTTGCAACGGTATGAGATTTTCACGGTATGATAACCGTCTCAGAAAATACCGCGGTATCACAGTTATCACGGTATCACAGTTAGTTTGTATATTATTAAAAGATACACTGACCCTTAAAGAAATTACAACAAGTTTTTTTTTTTGTTCAATTAACTATTTATTGTAGAAACCTGCAACTATTGTATACAAAATGTCTCCTTAAAAAAAAATAAGCTGTAAACATGTTTATATAAATACTGCAAAATTAGAGAAACCTAAATCATGGATTTCAGTACAATTATTTAAGTTTAAATTATTTAATATCTGATAAACTGAGCCTGGGTCAGTGTCTGATCAACAACTGTTGTAAACGTCCGTTGTACTGCCAAGTTAGAATATAACCAGATACTGCAGAAAGAGAGGATTTATTTCTGACATCATCACAATAGAGATTTCTATTTTAAGGCTTTCACACCGAGTCTGGTTTTAACATGAAAAACAGGCACTTTAGAATTTGAAAATGAACGCATGTAAATTAATGGCGTCTTTCACATCCAGTGAAAGCAAGGATCATAAAAAGCTAGGTTTTTTCTTTTCACTAGTGACCGTAGCTCGCGACTCCATACAGTTCTTTTGTATTACGTTAACAAATACAAGCCTCTTGTAATTCCAGGACGAAACATGATAGAACGTGAAGACGTTAAGATTGGGTGTTTTGAAAATAACCAACCATTAAATAATGTGATGAAAAAGCGAATTATTTCGAGTATATGTATAAATATTAGGGGTGGGCATAGATTAATTTTTTAAATCTAGATTAATCTCACTGAAATCTTGAAATTAATCTGGATTAATCTATTAAAATGGCTCATATGCGTGCTACCCAAGTAATGACTAAGTCAGTTTTTGAGATCATCAATGACTGCTTGAGGAAGCTGTTCTACTTTGATACTTGAAGAAAAAATATGCTCAATAAAATGTAGGCTACTCGTGTTCAACGGTTTATTCAGTTTAACATGAATTTGTAAGCCTACATACTGTACATTAAAAGGGGTTGATAACATGTTTATTCAGCTAAACATGATATTTGAAATGTAAGCCAACATTTATTACATTTAACCTCAAGGACGTAATTTGGGGGGGGGGGGGGGGGCACTTTTTCAAAAGCCGGTTTTGGTCCTCTGCAGTTTTAACGGTTAAAAAGAAATATTTAAATAGCGACGAATCTAGCACTAGGACCATGCAGAAAACGACCGCTCCGAGCTCCGCTCCGGTAACACTTTACGTTCCTAAAAATGAATTTTCCATGAAGTAAACCTGGCGACTTCGTGGCTGCATCCATGTACACACGTACGATTTGTAATTCACAGGTTTGAAAACTCGTTCTCGCCCCTACTGTGCAATTTGGTTAGGAATACAAGTTGAAAGTCATCATAGATTGCTTACCTATTTTGACCCAGTTCCCAACCCAACTTTAAGAATAGATTAACGGCGATAATTTTTATATCGCCCGATAAGAGTATCAAATTAACGACCGCCGTTAACGCCGTTAACGGCCCACCACTAATAAATATTTAACTTTATTAAGTTTAAGGTGCTGGGAAATATTGAAACGGACCTTTAAAGTGTGCTTTAATTCCACCTTATAAAGGTGTATGAACCCTGCAAATATGACTTTGTTCATTGTGCTGAGGCGCGGCGCCCGCAAAGTTACAAAATTCGAGAGGTGCACGACCTCGCGAATCGACCGCGCGTGAGACCCTCGCACACGGGCGGAGCCACCGCGATTACGTCATTTTCGCCACTGACTTTAGTTTAGCTTATTTTTGTTAAAAAAAATTGTTAAGTCTGATACACTTTCTGCCATTCTCACCGCTGTGCTGAGTAGCTGAACCGGAGCGGAGTTGCGCATGCGCGGGTCAGTTTCTCCGCTGGCTTGCTTTTTACCGGTAATAAGCAAACGCACACGGTATGATAACCGTGCATTTTAATACCGTGGTATACCGTGAAACCGGTTACCGCTGCAACCCTACTTGGACGACATCCTCATTACTGGCCCAGACAAAGAGTCACACCTGACCAATTTAAATGCTGTTCTGACAAAACTTGAGGAGTATGGACTGAAAGTAAATAAAAAGAAATGCGAGTTTTTCAAGGAATGTATTGAGTACTGTGGACACAAAATAGACAAAAATGGTCTACACAAAACTCGAGACAAAATAGAGGCCATAGTGAATTCTCCGCAGCCGGAAAATGTAAGTCAACTGCGCTCTTTCCTTGGCCTTGTTAATTTTTATCACAAGTTCTTGCCCAATCTCTCAACTGTGTTGCACCCACTCAATGCACTGCTGCACCAAAACGCTAAATGGAGTTGGTCAAAGGACTGCGAACAGGCATTCAAAAAGGCAAAAAAAACTCATAATCTCAGACAAAGTGTTGACACACTACGACCCAATGTTGCCCTTGCGTCTAGCCTGTGACGCCTCACCATATGGTATTGGTGCAGTTTTGTCACACAAAATGGCTGACGGTTCAGAACGCCCCATCGCTTTCACATCTCGGTCTTTGTCACCTGCAGAATGTAACTGCACAAATAGACAGAGAAGCCCTGAGTTTAGTGTGGGGAGTGAAAAAGTTTAACCAATACTTGTATGGTAAACGTTTTACCCTGATTACAGGTCACCAGCCATTATTCTCCATTTTTAGTCCTCATAAAGGTGTCCCCGTAAGGGCAGCAGCTCGTCTTCAACGTTGGGCTCTGTTTCTGGGGGCTCACACTAGGGGTGCACGATATGGACTAGAATTGCGATGTGCGATAACATTGTTGGATATCCCGATATCGATGTGAACCACGATAAATTAAGATTAAAATACAGAAATGTAGTGTCTCTCTGAACAGCAGCACGTTAATTTGTTTTGTTTTTTACTGTGTAATGAATCCAGAATAATTCCAAATATTTTGCAGGTTTATTCAACAATAGATTCAATCTAGGTTTATACTTTCACGAGTGAGCGACTCCGCACACCTCGTTAACCTCCGCGAACGGCGGAAGCGTTTAATCTTGCCGTGTCACATTCTTTGCAGTGTTGTCCGAAACGATATGTAGGCCTAGTAGTATAAAAAAAACACCCCTCAAATACAGGGGAATGAACTTTTACCTGACCAATTTTAATGTTGCTTTGTGTTTCAGGTTTGAAAAGTGCTGGAATTTAGGCTAAAGTATTTGAAAAGGCTTGAAATTGTAACTACTTCGTTTCACAACAAATATCTGTCTGACTGAACAATTCTCTTGTATTACGTTAACAAGTACGAGCCTCTTGTAATTCCAGGACGAAACAGAGAACGTGAAGACGTTAAGATTGGGCGTTTTGAAAATAAATATCCATTAAATAATGTGATAAAAAAGCGAATTATATGTATAAATATTTAATTCAATAACGTGCTGGGAATTATTGAAATGGACCTTGAAAGTGACGTACAAGTGCTTGAATTCCACCTTGTATAGGTGTATGAACCCTGCAAACATGACTGTTCTCATTGCGCCGAGACGCGGCGCGCGCGAACTTTAAATAAATAATAACATTAAATAATGTGATAAAAAAGCGAATTATTTCGAATCATTTAGAGTATATGTATAAATATTTAATTCAATAACGTGCTGGGAATTATTGAAATGGACCTTGAAAGTGACGTACAAGTGCTTGAATTCCACCTTGTATAGGTGTATGAACCCTGCAAACATGACTGTTCTCGTTGCGCCGAGACGCGGCGTGCGCGAACTTACAAAATTCGAGAGGTGCACGACCTCGTGAATCGGCGCGAGGCAATTGCACACGGGCGACGCCGCCGCGATTACGTTATTTTTCGCCAACCAGGCTTAAACCAAATCGCGTGTCTGATGAGCGTGTTCGCCTCACTCCAGGGTTGCCAGGTCCTACAAAAGTTTTCCGCACAAAATCTGCGAGTGTAAGTTGTCGGCGGGGGGGGTGTATTATATCGCGATCGATTCTTAGTGTTGACTTGTAACTTCCGCAGTAGCCCAACTCAAAAGTAGCCCAAAAAACCGCACCCCGCGGCCCCAGAATTTTTACCCGCGGCTGGATTTTCAAACAAGCCCAATTTGGCAAAACCGCAAACCTGGCAACTCTGCCTCACTCTGCCTCTTGCCTACTTACGTCACGTGATCATAGTCTGCAGCGCGAATAGCTCCCTCTATTGCTGGACGAGGATAATGCAATTTGAGTTTGCTGTTATTCAAGGAGTTATCGTGGCTCTTTCGATGTGTTTATCGTGAAACTTCACATCGCGATAACGATAAAAATACGATTAATCGTGCAGCCCTAGCTCACATGTACACGATTGAACACAAGGGAACAAAGCAGCATGGAAATGCAGATGGACTGTCTCGCCTGCCTCCGCCCATCACAGGAAAAGACACCGACCCTACGTTGACCCTTCACATGCTGCAAATGGAACCTCTCCCTGTGACCAGTAAACAAATTTGTAAAGAAACAAGAAACGACCCTCTGCTTTCAAAGGTATATGAGCTAACTATAAATGGTTGGCCAACACAAGTAGATAATGAATTCTCTGACTATTTTACAAGAAAAGATCAACTCACTGTGTGCCAAGGTTGTGTCATGTGGGGAACACGTGTTATTGTACCACGCAAACTGTGCTCCCACGTGCTAAACTCGCTGCATGATGGACACATGGGGGTAGTCAAAATGAAAAGCCTTGCAAGGAGCTATGTGTGGTGGCCGGGCCTTGATAACCAAATTGAGGCTCTTGTTAAAACATGTACAGGTTCCCACCAGACCTTGCGCCAACCCCAGCTTGCCCCGGTTCACACTTGGGAATGGCCAACAGCCCCATGGCAGCGCATACACGTGGATTTTGCGGGACCATTCATGGACTGCATGTTTCTTCTAGTGGTTGATGCACACTCAAAATGGCCAGAGATTTTCACTATGAACAAAGCTACCACATCGACAACCGTTGACCAGCTCCGAATGTTATTTGCACGCACCGGATATCCACTCCAGTTAGTGAGTGATAACGGTACGCAGTTCACCAGTGAAGACTTCCAAGCGTTGCTGAAAAGCAATGGCATAAAGCACATTACATCTGCTCCTCACCACCCGGCAACTAATGGATTGCCTGAACGCTACAGACTTTTAAACAGTCTATGAAGGCAAGCAGGAAGGAGGAAGTACCCCTACCGCAGAAAATAGCCAACTTTATTTTGACATGTAGAAATACTCCACACTCAACTGGACAATCTCCTGCAATGTTGTTTCTGGGATGGAATCTACGGTCTCGCTTGGACTTACTGAAACCAGACATCCGCCAACATGTTACAATCAAACAGTGTTCACCTGTTCAACAACAAAGGAAACTGAGATCTTTTGACATTGGACAAAAAGTTCTGGCTAGAGACTATCGTAACCCAAATAACAAGTGGCAACAGGCTCAAATCCTGTCACAAACAGGCCCACTCTCTTACACTGTCAACAGGCCCACTCTCTTACACTGTCACCAACAGGCCCACTCTCTTACACTGTCAACAGGCCCACTCTCTTACACTGTCAACAGGCCCACTCTCTTACACTGTCAACAGGCCCACTCTCTTACACTGTCACCAACAGGCCCACTCTCTTACACTGTCAACAGGCCCACTCTCTTACACTGTGAGTGTGGAGCCTAACGGCGTATGGCGCAGGCATGTTGATCAACTCTTGGATGCGTCACCAGGAAATGACTCCACCCAGTCTGTGACAACCATCTTGCCCACTAGGCAAGAGGACAATTCAACACCGAACATGTCAACCGGGGAGAACAGTCCCACTTCAGTGACTATTGGCAATGCCCCGCCCTCAAGTGTGCCTGATTCTCTAGGACGTCGATATCCTATGAGGACACATAAACCACCGGACAGACTTGATTTGTAAAATTGCTATCGTTAAGGGTTAATTAAAGATAAATAACGATAACAGTAATAATATTGAATGGTTAATACATTTGAAAATGAAGGTTAAGATTTTCCTTCTAATGTTCGATGAATAATTAAGTGGGCTTCTTCAGTTTTGTTGAATTCTCATTGTGTGCCTCAAAGTTGGAAGGGAGGAATTGTTATGTATCGGCTTTCTTTAACTTTACTTAAAAGGCACTATTTTATGTCACGGATGTTTACATGCACATGTAATTAGTGCTGTATCCGCGAATGGATACCTGTCTTGTGATATGCCCTGTTGCAAAGTAAAAGGACGTTAAAATGAGAACCTTGTCAGAGTTCTATCATTTTATTACTTATTAAGTGTTATGTAAGAGAGAAACATAACATTTATCTCAGTGCAAAGACTCACATGCGTAGCAGGCCTTTATAAAATGGCCGAGTGAAGAAGGCATCCAGAAGGAACTGGTGAATGAGGGCCAGACCCAAGATGCGTCCACTGAACCGGAACCTTAGAAAAACAGCAACAAGTATATATGGGACAAACCAGTTCCCACACAGCAATAAACATCCATTGATGATCACTTGGAAGTTTCTAATTGAAATTATAATCTTAAGTACCCCATGTTGTCTCACACAGTAAAACTGTGTGAGACTTAGTCATCCGTTTTCCTCACCATTCATGGTGGTTATCGACAAACGCTGACATGGGACTGATCTGCACAGTGTAGGTGTCATTGGCGGAGTATTCGAAGAGTCCATAATACGGGTTAAAGAGTTCCTGGGATACTAGGAAGAAGAACTCCCTCGAAGGGCCACTGTAGTCCAACCTAAATAACAAACAAAGGCCACGTGAACCAGGGGAACCAGAGATCTACTCTCTAGGTGCTCCGTCATGAGACCTGGAGCTGGACACCCATGATGTACAAGAATATGAGACATATAGAGATTTTTGATGTGTCTACAGTCAAAAAGTGCAAATCTCTGGATGGGGAAGAAGTATATGCTTGTCCAAATGAGATTGGCATTTATTTCATTCCACCCAACCTGTATGAAACGTGTTCAAATGAGATGTGTGTCAGTAAACAGATACCTGAACCTCTATGGAACTGTAGAACGGTGTGATTTACGCACCCCTCTTCTCCGACAAAGCTAACGTAGAGTTTGCTCCTCTGCAGGTCTTTGCGGGAGTAGCACATGATCTGGTTAAACGCATCCTCCAGCAGGTGATCTCTGCGAATTATCAGTCTGGAAATGGAACGACAGTGACATCAAACAATTACAGGTAATAATGGATTATTTCAAGTATCACTGCTTAGAAAGCATGTTAAGCCATTATTATTATTATTATTATTATTATTATTATTATTAAGACATTAATAATGTAACATAATATACAATTTAATATAATTACATGTTTTGTGCCCATATATTTTTCAAGGTGTGACAATTTATCAAATGAAGTTCTCAGTGCTCTCACTGAAATGTCTGTCAATAATGTACATGGTGGCTTGAAAAGATTAAAAAGTGCAACAGTTCAACAGTTCCCATCTTTACACTGGATCGAACTAAAACAGTGAAGACCACAAAACAGCATTAAGACCAGATTATATGTAAAACTGAATACTTCTCAAAATACACCACAAATAACTGAATCAAACCAAAAGGAATGGAGGTGAAACTAGTGAGATTTCACAACGCACTGAATGATCTTCCAAAGCATTTGTGAAGCCACACCTAGTTAATCTAACGTTTACTGTAATCTGACACAGAATCAAAACACAATATTCCTCCAAAGCCACAGAGGTAGGCAGATAGAGGGGAACGTACTTCACTTTCCCTGGACCCTGCCCATAGCCCTTTGTCTCCAACTTCCGGTAGAAGTTTCTCAGTTTGGCCTCAAAGTCACGTTTATATGGGGCAGGAGCACGAGCGTTTGCTCTGGGAGTACCTGTGTGTGTGTGTGTGTGTGTGTGTGTGTGTGTGTGTGTGTGTGTGTGTGTGTGTGTGTGTGTGTGTGTGTGTGAGAGTGAGTGAGATTGTGTGTGTGTGTGTGTGTGTGTGTGTGTGTGTGTGTGTGTGTGTGTGTGTGTGTGTGTTTGCAAGACAGAGAAACAAGGAAGAATAAAATCCCACATTTTCATTGTTGACATTTTCAGTGTTGACATTTTAAAACATATATCATGACAATAACAGTAGTCTTCGGTTATTTATTATTAAATTACTTGCAAGACTACCCACGTTTGCGGTATCACAGCATGACTTAATGATACACAGTGATATTAGAGAGACAAACGAAGGCCCTGGTATATGTGGTGAAACAGGGTGATGTCCGTGCACACCAGGGGAGCTCTGGGGGGAGGCGTGAGCGTGGCCCGGGTGTGGTAAGGCATGAGGAGGCACATACGACATCACTTCCTCTTCAAACAGACTGCAAGGAGTAAGGAGACATTCAGACACTCCTCACATTGTGGGCTAAAGCTCTCCCTTCTACACAGATAAATCTACACACCACTCTCTTAACCAACTTTACTCAGATAGCAGTCAAGTGAAGGCCCAGTATTAGGCCAGCTTCACTAGTTTCTTCTGGCTCACAGAATGACAGCAATGACTTTGTCCAAATTCTGGTGTTGGAACAAAGTAGAAACTTCAGTGTGTCTGTCTACTGTAGGACTGGTTTTGGCAAAATATAAATGGCATACAAATATTTCAGCCGGTAGCAGAATGGGGATCAAAAACCAAAACATTACAACCATAGAAGCTTTTACAGTTGAGACACTTTCCATTTTCATAACTGACCCTGACATTTATAAATACTCTAACACTTACATAGCACATGCACAGTGTTCAGTGCAGTGTTCAGTGCATTGCTTCACTCCTGCATATATCTCACACACACACACACACACACACAACTGCAGATCAGCTGCACACACTCACAAACATGCACGCACACATACATATGCACACATATACACAAACCATACACATACATGCACACATGCACCCTAACCCTAACTGACACACACACAGACTCACTCACTCACTCACACATACATACACAAACATGTATACACACAAACACACAACTGACCTGAGTAGCATTACCAGGTCCGCATCACTAGAGAGTCGTGCTAATCCAGAAGACCCTTCATTACGAATAAATTGTACTTTCTCTCTAGAAATTCATATAACATTAACTTTTGTCAAAATGAAGAATCTCTTTTGCAGAATATAGTTAAGAACTATCAACAAATACAAAACAACACAAATCACTGTTTTTACACTCATAAGACCTTCACTAAACATGGAGAAGGTTAAATAAGGCTTTTGATTTGATTACATTTAAAAACAATGTTGTCAATACAGTTTGTGGGACGAGGAACCGTACTTGAGGGAGTGGTTTCTCACGAGTTCTGGTTGCCTCTCCTGTAGGATCTCTAAGATATTTGGCTGTCGCAGGAATGCCACAATCTTCTCATTGTAAGCTACAGGAACAAAGATAGTAGTTGAACATAATTGCAGGTCTGAATGTGGAACCCACTGACTTGCAACTACTGAGTGCAATGACAGGCAAAGTTGTCTGTTGCACAGAGAATAGTGGCATTCTTAATTATGTCTTTTATCCGGTCTGTCTTTTGATCTCTCCTTTGATCTCTAAATAACCCCTCTGCCAACAGATATCAGTGGAGATTTGTCCAGGATTGTGGCACCAATCAGCTTGTCTGTGTAGAATTAGAAGTACTGGCTCACCCATAGGTACAAGATCTTGGTACTGGGAGCGACTGGAACCACTGAAAGTGTTTGAGGGTCTTGGCTGTGTCTGGGAACTTGGAGTGTGTGAGTCTTCTATTACCTGAAACAATAGGAAACACTGTGACTGTGAGAACAAACACACTCCTACCTCTCCTGCACTGTGACTGTGAATACAAACACCCCCTTACCTCTCCTGCACTGTGGCTGTGAGTACAAACACACCCCTTCCTCTCCTGCATTGTGGCTGTGAGAACAAACACACTCCTACCTCTCCTGCACTGTGACTGTGAATACAAACACACCCTACCTCTCCTGCACTGTGGCTGTGAGTACAAACACACCCCTTCCTCTCCTGCATTGTGGCTGTGAGAACAAACACACCCCTACCTCTCCTGCACTGTGGCTGTGAGTACAAACACACCTCTATCTCACCTGCGCTGTGGCTGTGAATACAAACCCACCCCTACCTCTCCTGCGCTGTGGCTGTGAGTACAAACCCACCCCTACCTCTCCTGTGCTGTGGCTGTGAGTACAAACCCACCCCTACTTCTCCTGCACTGTGGCTGTGAGTACAAACACACCCCTACCTCTCCTGCGCTGTGGCTGTGAGTACAAACCCACCCCTACTTCTCCTGCACTGTGGCTGTGAGTACAAACCCACCCCTACCTCTCCTGCGCTGTGGCTGTGAGTACAAACCCACCCCTACTTCTCCTGCACTGTGGCTGTGAGTACAAACCCACCCCTACTTCTCCTGCACTGTGGCTGTGAGTACAAACCCACCCCTACTTCTCCTGCACTGTGGCTGTGAGTACAAACCCACCCCTACTTCTCCTGCACTGTGGCTGTGAGTACAAACCCACCCCTACCTCTCCTGCACTGTGGCTGTGAGTACAAACACACCTCTATCTCTCCTGTGCTGTGGCTGTGAGAATACACACCCCTACCTCTCCTGTGCTGTGGCTGTGAGTACAAACACACCCCTACCTCTCCTGTGCTGTGGCTGTGAGTACAAACACACCCCTACCTCTCCTGTGCTGTGGCTGTGAGAATAAACACACCCCTACCTCTCCTGCACTGTGGCTGTGAGTACAAATACACCCCTACCTCTCCTGCACTGTGGCTGTGAGTACAAACCCACCCCTACCTCTCCTGCACTGTGGCTGTGAGTACAAACCCACCCCTACCTCTCCTGCACTGTGGCTCCTTTGACGGCTCAGGTGCAGGCGGTGTGCCATGATGCCGGTGGAGCGTGAGCTCTGCAGGGGCAGACGTGGGTCGATGAACGTCGTGGCACGGCAGTTATGATCCACAAAGAACGTCTATGAGCAAGAACACACAGAAAACCTGCTTTCAGTTAAAGGGTAAACAACAAGATATTTTACATTTTACAGGTTTTAAAAGAACATTTTCTGCAACTGCAGATCCTCTTAGGGACGCCTTACAATGGAGATTAATGTGGAAAATATGCCAAATGCAAGGGGCATAAGCTGAGCACATGTTTAACACGCCTGGTCCAGGTCGTACACATCTGCTTCCTATAATCAGTCCTGTCAGGCCTCAAAATACTGGAATGCAGAATGAGAAAGTAATGATCCAAAATCGACAACTGAAAAACAAGACAGGTACATCAGACAGGGCAACAGCTAATGAAGAGACAGGATGTCATGATAACCAATGAAACAAACGGGTTGTATGTACAGGAAGTGATGAGGAACCCCAAAACAACACAGCTTCTGAAAAGGTGCGGGTGCCATGGCAACACTGGGGGGTGCACATGCTGCTTGGTCTCCCAGTCTCACTGGAAAAGTAAGACATTAGTAAATCATTTTTCTGCTAGATTACACTCTTAGTAAATCATGTTTCTGCTAGATTACACTCTTAGTAAACTGTGTTAATTTCATTGATGAATAATTTTTGTCATAGTTTTCGTCAACAAACCTTTTTTTCATGACGAAAATGAGATGATAACTAAATAAAAACTATACGAAGGGATAAAAACGATGACGAAATTAATGGACATTTTCGTCAACAAATAAAAACGAGATGAAAATATTGGCCAGCGACGACGACATCCAATAAGACCTGATTTAGTTTAGTGAAAGGTAGGGATAAGTTAAGAGATCCAACCGTAACTACTTTAGCGCACACGGAGAGGCGGGACAAACCGGGTAACCGTCCAATCAGTACTAACGTCTTCACATCGCTCAGAACCCGGGAAGACCAAACCAGCCTGTGAACTGTGGTCACTCATGAAATTAAACTCGAAGTTAACTCGACAGTGTCAGCAGGGAGAAAGATGAGCGGCGATATATGGACACATTTCTCATTTTACTTTGAGAAAAACAAACCGGTGTGTAAACCATGTGGGATGATGATGTCGGGAAAAATCGACAAATGAAACGACATCTGCGGGCTATGGCATTGTTGTTTTTACGGCACCCAGTTTTATATAGAATGTAATATGTATTGTTCATAAACTTTATATGTTTGTCAGGTAGAGCGGGCCTACTGGGGTATTCCAAGAAGCGGGTTAAGCGAGAAAACCAGGTAAGTTAACTCAGAATTCACAGAAACTCGAGGTTTTCCGTTCCAGAAACCGAGCTTAAAGAGACCATGAGTCAGTTACTATAGCAACTTATGTTCTGAAGCTAACCTGCTCGCTGGCAGGTTAACTTGAACCTAAATCAGAGTTACAGTTGTGATCAAATTTATTCAACCCCCAATGCTGCGAAGGGTTTTATGGAATTCAGTGCACATTTGTAATTGTGTTCATAATGAAATCTTACAAGGACTTGTTAAAGAACTAAATGCAACTAAGATAGCATCAATTTTTTTTGTCATAAAGTATTAAATGGCCTTTTTGTGATTTCTTCATTGACACAATTATTCAACCCCTTTACGACTACCACTCCTAAGAACAGAGGTTCATTCCAGTGTTTTCCATCAGGTATTGAAAACATCTGTGGATGTCAACGAGCAGCAATCAAGCATGATAAGCACCAATTAGGCAGATTTAAAAGGACTGTGATACTCAGCTCCTTCTAGACATCTACTGGTGTGTTTCCAAGCATGGTGAAGGCAAGAGAATGGTCCCAGAAGACAAGAGAAGAGGTTATTGCTCTTCACAAGAATGGCAATGGATATAAAAAGATTGCGAAGTTGTTAAATATTCCAAGAGACACTATCGGAAGTATCATTCGCAAGTTCAAGTTAAAGGGCACAGTGGAAACGTTACCTGGTCGTGGCAGAAAGAAGATCCTGACCGCGACTGCTGTGCGCTACCTGAAGCGTAATGTGGAGAAAAATCCCCGCGTGACTGCTAAGGAACTGAAAAAAGACCTGTCAGATGTGGGCACTGAAGTTTCAGCTCAGACAATAAGGCGCGCACTGCATAACGAAGACCTCCATGCCAGAACGCCCAGACGCACCCCCTTGCTGACTCCAAAGAACAAGAAAAGTCGACTGCAGTATGCCAAAAGTCATGTGGACAAGCCACAAAGGTTTTGGAACAGTGTACTGTGGTCAGATGAAACTAAATTAGAACTGTTTGGGACAATGGACCAGCGCTATGTTTGGAGAAGGAAGAACCAGGCTTATGAACAAAAGAACACCTTGCCTACTGTGAAGCATGGCGGGGGGTCAATTATGCTTTGGGGCTGTTTTGCTTCTAATGGTACAGGAAAGCTTCAACATGTGCAGGGTACCATGAATTCCCTTCAGTACCAGGAGATCTTGGAGGAAAATGTGATGGAGTCAGTCACAAACCTGCGGCTTGGGAGACGTTGGACCTTCCAACAGGACAATGATCCGAAGCACACATCCAAGTCCACTAGAGCATGGTTGAACATGAAAGGCTGGAACATTCTAGAGTGGCCATCGCAATCACCAGACTTAAATCCAATTGAGAACCTCTGGTGGGACCTAAAGAAGGCAGTTGCAGTGCGCAAGCCTAAGAATGTGACTGAACTGGAGGCTTTTGCCCATGAAGAATGGGCTAAGATACCCATAGGTCGCTGCAAGACACTTGTGTCAAGCTATGCTTCACGCTTGAAAGCTGTCATAACTGGAAAAGGATGTTGTACTAAGTACTAAAAAATAATGTCACTAGGGGGTTGAATAAAACTGATAATGATGTGAGCACAGTAAAGACATTTGTGGTTATTCCATCATAAATATTATGTTATGTTTGTCTAATTTATAAGTGCCTCTTTGATATAATTGTAAATAAGATGACTGAAATGATCAAAATCAATGTCAAACTGGCCAAAACACTTTATTTCAGTGGGGGTTGAATAAATTTGATCACAACTGTACAAACACGTCATCATGACGTGTCCTTTCCTCGAGGATCATGTGGATATTGAAGCTCAGTTTATTCGCCGAGCTCTTCATCGGGAACGCCTTATAAAACCCCGATTATTCGGATTATTTTTAAATGAACGTTATCGTTTTTCAGCACAATCCATTACTTACATCAATAACATTATTAAGCGTCAAATTTCAAATATTACACATCGCGGATCAGCCCTAAATTCTCTCCAGATTTTTATACATCTCTCTTCGTTTTTTTTTTGCTAGTGGAAGTTTTCTTTATAGTGTAGGAGATGCAGAACCTGTCAGCAAAGCTACTGTATGTCGGTCTGTAAAGTATGTCTGGCATAAAACGACTAGTGCCCAGTTTTGTGGTGTTTCCTGGGCATAAGCCAGCTATGGACATCAAAGAGGAATTCCACAGCATCGTTGGTTTGTCTTTAATTCACACGGACAATAAAGAAATTAAGCAAAGGAGAAGCAATATATAACGAACTTCATTCCATTTACATTTTAAGGATTTCCTAGAGTGATTGATGGAACCCACATATGCTACCTATTACAGCACCATTAGAACATGAAGGCGATTACATAAACAGAAAATCCATCCATAGCATTAATGTACAGGTACTAACCTTTATAATCCTTAATGAATAATGTACTTATCTTTAATGGTAACAAAAATAACGTAGCTATTGTAACAGACCGTTCTCCCCATCAAGATCATATGTGATGCTTCCCACCTCATCACAAATGTTGAAACCAGATGGCCAAGATCCGTGTATGATTCCACACTGTACAACAAATCTGAATAGAGTAGGCCTGTGGTAGTTTTGCTAGTTGTTCACATGCAGTGTAATAGTTAAATCATTGCAAACCCTAGTGCGATTATAGGACACTATGACGGCCTCCTTCATGGAGACAGAGGGTATCCCTGCCTGTCCTATAGGCCTATCTCATGACTCCCTATTCAGATCTTGCACCTGGACCACAGTCCTGCTACAATCAGGCCCACAGCAAAACCAGGACAAGAATTGAAATGACCCTAGGAATCCTCGAGGCCAGGTTCCAGTGCCTGAAGGGGCTCAGAGTAACCTGTGATAGGGCATGCCACATAATAATGGCATATGTGGTATTACACAACATTGCAACCATCCAGGAAGAGCGACAGCCTACCATCTCTGACATGCCCACAGATGAGGAACCTTACATGCATGTGGGTGACAACAGAGATGGTGGAGTTGTCAGAGACTCCATCTGCAATCACTCATTTCCACATTAAATCATGCACCACCACCCACCCCACCATCCACCCTGTAACCTTTTAATATACATTACAGTCAAATTCACTGTTATATTTCATTTTTCCTGTAAATAAATATATTTTAGAATATATTTTAAGAATAACATATAGTTATGTACAGCCATACCACTTTGTACTATATTCTTATACTTCATTTTTATCTGATGCCATGTGTGTTTCACACCACTCAGATTAGACCTGGAATTAGTAAGTGTTCAATTAAAAATATATTTAAAAACTCAATACAGTATTATAAACGTGGAGAATATAATAATATAATCGCGCCCTTCTGCTAAATATAAAAATATCATTTTCACTCACACATTAACTCTGTTGGCAATTTTTTGACATGCTGACTGCCTTTCTCTAGCAGCTACCGCAGTATTACATTTACGTTTAATAATATCTAAATATTCTGCATACGCAGTCATTAATACTTCAAGCTACAGTGGTGTGAAATACGATGCTCGGCTGATTTTTGCGTTTAAGTCCATGATAAATCCTATTTATCTGCGTTCCATTAAGAATGCTTTTTATAGTTACGCGTGAACGTGCTTCTGTCTGGGTCAACCTACTCAGAGTTGAGCGACCCTGATTACTTTAACTCCGATCAGCCATTTTGGAACCGAAAACTCTGAGTATGTCAGCTCGGGGTAAGACAACTCCAGAGTTCAGGGTTAAGTTTAGAGTTTGTTAAACCTGCTTTCTTGAATACCCCCCTGGTCATCAATGTTTTGTTATTGTTATGCTCAGTAACTATAAGTTCAGGTCAATAAAGTTGTTTGGAAATTTGTTTTTTGTATATATTGCACATACAAACAATAATATTCTGTAACTGGTTAATGTTTCATTTTGTGCAAGTGTATATAATGACTATTACACCATTTATATTTTAATCAACTAAATTCTTGATAATTAGTCGACTAAATTCTAATGATAATTAGTCGACTAAAACTAGACTAAAACTAAAAACAACTCCAATGACTAAATTATGATTAAAACTAAATCACATTTTAGTCAAAAGACTAAGACTAAAACTAAAACTAAAATTGCTGGCAAAATTAACACTGTTAGTAAATCATGTTTCTAATAGATTACACTCTTCACTAGATCACTAGATTACACTTGTAGTAAATCATGTTTCTACTAGATTACACTCCACTAGATCACTAGATTATACTCTTAGAAAATCATGTTTCTAATAGATTACACTTCACTAGATCACTAGATTGCACTCTTAGTTAATCGTGTTTCTAATAGGTTACACCAGTGATTCTCAACTAGTGGGTCGCAGACACGTTCTGGGTAGGTCGCGGACAGTGATGGCTTAGTTACCTTGAAAAAGTTATCCGATTACTGATTACTCCTTTTAAAAGTAACTTAGTTACGTTACTGATTACTTGATTTTAAAAGTAATACTACGTTAGATTACAAGTTACTTTAGTAGTTTCAGCAGCAAAATAAAATTTTCCAATACTCACTTTATTGGAAGTGCATTTTTAACAGTAACAATGTATTGAAGCAGGTTTGGTAACCGAGGCACAAACTGCTTAATCCAAAAATCCAGAGGAGGGAAACTTGATTGATAACGCAACTCTGGCGCGCGCAGGACCCGCCCACCCCCAGTGTCACTTAAAGGGCTAAGACTCTTTGAGTGGCCAAGTGTCTGTCCGTTAGGGAATTCACCGTGATGAGTAGTAGTCGCTATATCCTGACATTACGTTTGTGTAGCTGCGCGGTATTATTTGTACATTTATTTGTAAACGTAATATAAGCGAATTGTTCAGTCAGACAGCTATTTGTTGTGAATACCATTACAATTTCAAGCATTTTGAAGTAGGCTACGCTAGTCAAAATTCCAGCACTTTTCAAACGTGGAACACAAAGCAACATTAAAATTCTTCAGGTAAATGTTCCTTCCCCTGTTTTTGAGGGTGTTTCTTTATACTACCACATATCGTTTCGGAGAATACTGCAAAAAATGACTTGTAAAACGTGCTCGCGCTCTCACAGGGTCGCGCGCTCTCACAGGGTCGCACGCAGCGTGCGGAGTCGAGCGCTATGGTCAGATGCAAAAGTATAACTGAGCCAAGAAGAAAGCAAAAATATATATATTTTTACTAGGGCAAATAAAAATAGTAACGCACAGTTATTTGGATAAGTAACTTTAATCTGATTACTAGACTGGAAATAGTAGCGCGTTATATTACTCGTTACCGAAAAAAGTGGTAAGATTAGAGTTACTGACATCACTGGTCGCGGACAGCTTGTAAAAAAAATTAGTAGGCTACTCTTCTAATTCAAATTTTGTACTCTTCTTTTATCTTGAAAAAAGACAGAGGCACATGCCAAGGCTCCAGACTGCGACTAAAATGGTCGCAATCCCGACCATAAATATAAATTTGCGAGTAATAAAATTATTTCTGCATTATCTTTTTATGGGTGAGTTTGTATTTTAAAAGTTAAACGATAAGCTGTAGCTCCACTCACACGTTCGTCTCTGCCCATCAACAAATGTAGGAATCCGATCACGTGCCTCGCAAAGCAGCGGAGCTGAAACTTTAGCAATAAGCGTTAGCTTATTGAAAATACAAAGACAAAATATCTGATTTTTTCCACACAGTCTACATATCTCTCGGACCATAAGAGTCACACACTCCTTTATAACTGTACATAGTTTTAAGTTAATTTTAATGGGATCAAAAGTCACTTGTATGCATACAAGGAAACTTGGTAAAGTTTGTTTCCCGTTCGCATATTGGGAATTCTTTTTTCAATACCTTTAAGTTAAAAGTGCCAAAATATGCTAATTCTTATTTCTGACAACCAAGACAAAGATCTACAACTTTGTTTATGTTAGGAATAGTTGTATTTTAAAAACATGGTTTTTTAAATATACTCCTGTCATCGCTGTAACGTCTAAGGCACCGTCTACAAATGACCTGAACACGGAAAGGCCCCAGAGCACTGCACACTGCGTTTTTTGCAATAAATTCAATAGCTTTTAAACGGTCCATCTATGACCACCAAAGACGTATTACATTGTTAAGTGCATCCTAAATAACAACCTACAACTAAAAGATGGGTATTTATACCTTGCACCAATTTGTGGTGGTCAGTTTTTGTCAAATATTTTAATAGCTTTTAAGCTGTCCATAATAAGTCCACAAAACAAGGTTGTTGATTAGGATGCACTTAATGTACTATAACTTATTTTATGCTCGTATGATGGACATTTTAAAAGCTATTGAAATATTTGACAAAATGTGCACTTATACAACTTGTTTTTGTCTTATGAAGGATTGTTTAAAAACTTGAAATTTTTGCAGAAAAACTGAGTGTACAGTGCTCTGGGGCCTTTACGACCAGCACTTTCATTCATGTTAAGGTAATTTGTAGATGGTGACAGTAGTACATTTAAAATAACATGTCTAATTCTGAATATGCGAACATGAAATCAACTTAACCAGTTACAGGGAAGAGTAAAACATCAGGCATGTTGGATGGCAGAGATCCTAAATAACAGCTGATCTGATGTGAGTGTTGCAATGCTTATTAGTTTGTACATTATTATGGAGCCTAGAAAAAGTTATTAGTGCCTGATTTTTTTCCCCTCTTAGGACCTACTAGCTTGAGTATTTTTTTTGTCTGGAGCCCAGCATGCGAACCTTGTTGAAGCCCTGGGTTACACTCCACTAGATCATTCGATTACACTATAAGTAAATCATGTTTCTACTAGATTACACTCTTCACTAGATCACTAGATTACATTCTTGGAAAATCATGTTTCTAATCGATAACACTCTTCACTAGATTACACTCTTAGTAAATCATGTTTATAATAGATTACACTTCACTAGATCACTAGATTACACTCTTGGAAAATCATGTTTCTAATCGATTACACTCTTCACTAGATCACTAGATTACACTCTTAGTAAATCATGTTTCTAATTGATTACACTCTTCACTAGATTACACTCTTAATAAATCATGTTTCTAATAGCTTACACTCTTCACTGGATCACTAGATTACACTCATAGTAAATCATGTTTTTACTAGGTTACACTCTTCTAGATTATACTTTTCACTAGATTATACTCTTAGTAAATCATGTTTCTAATCGATTACACTCTTCACTAGATCACTAGATTACACTCATAGTAAATCATGTTTCTGCTAGGTTACACTCTTCACTAGATCAATAGATTACACTCTTAGTAAATCATGTTTCTAATTGATTACACTCTTCACTAGATTACACTCTTAGTAAATCAGGTTTCTAATAGATTACACCCTTCACTAGATTACTAGATTACACTCTTGGTAAATCATGTTTCTAATAGATTACACTCTTCACTAGATTACACTCTTGGCAAATCATGTTTCTAATAGATTACACTCTTCACTAGATCACTAGATTATACTCTTAGTAAATTGTGTTTCTAATCAATTACACTCTTCACTAGATTACAGTCTTAGTAAATCAGGTTTCTAATAGATTACACCCTTCACTAGATTACTAGATTACACTCTTGGTAAATCATGTTTCTAATAGATTACACTCTTCACTAGATTATACTCTTAGTAAATCGTGTTTCTACTAGATTACACTTCACTAGATCACTAGATTACACTCTTAGTAAATCATGATTCTACTAGATTACACTCTTCAATAGATCACTAGATTATACTCTTAGTAAATCATGTTTCTAATAGATTATATTCTTCACTAGATTACACTTGGAAAATCATGTTTCTAATTGATTACACTCTTCACTAAATTACATTCTTTGTAAATCATGTTTCTACTAGATTACACTTCACTAGATTATACTCTTAGTAAATCATGTTTCTAATCGATTACACTCTTCACTAGATCACTAGATTACACTCATAGTAAATCATGTTTCTGCTAGGTTACACTCTTCACTAGATCAATAGATTATACTCTTAGTAAATCATTTTTCTAATAGATTATATTCTTCACTAGATTACACTCTTGGAAAATCATGTTTCTAATCGATTACACTCTTCACTAGATTACAGTCTTAGTAAATCAGGTTTCTAATAGATTACATTCTTGGTAAATCATGTTTCTAATAGGTTATATTCTTCACTAGATTACACTCTTGGCAAATCATGTTTCTAATAGATTACACTCTTCACTAGATTATACTTTTAGTAAATCGTGTTTCTAATCAATTACACTCTTCACTAGATTACAGTCTTAGTAAATCAGGTTTCTAATAGATTACACCCTTCACTAGATTACTAGATTACACTCTTGGTAAATCATGTTTCTAATAGATTACACTCTTCACTAGATTATACTCTTAGTAAATTGTTTCTACTAGATTACACTTCACTAGATCACTAGATTGCACTCTTAGTAAATCATGATTCTACTAGATTACACTCTTCAATAGATCACTAGATTATAGTCTTAGTAAATCATGTTTCTACTAGATTACACTCTTTACTAGATTATACTCTTAGTAAATCATGTTTCTAATAGATTATATTCTTCACTAGATTACACTTGGAAAATCATGTTTCTAATTGATTACACTCTTCACTAAATTACATTCTTTGTAAATCATGTTTCTACTAGATTACACTTCACTAGATCACTAGATTATACTCTTAGTAAATCATGTTTCTAATCGATTACACTCTTCACTAAATCACTAGATTACACTCATAGTAAATCATGTTTCTGCTAGGTTACACTCTTCACTAGATCAATAGATTATACTCTTAGTAAATCATTTTTCTAATAGATTATATTCTTCACTAGATAACACTCTTGGAAAATCATGTTTCTAATCGATTACACTCTTCACTAGATTACAGTCTTAGTAAATCAGGTTTCTAATAGATTACATTCTTGGTAAATCATGTTTCTAATAGATTACACTCTTCACTAGATTATACTCTTAGTAAATCGTGTTTCTACTAGATTACACTTCACTAGATTACACTCTTAGTAAATCATGATTCTGCTAGATTACACTCTTCAATAGATCACTAGATTATACTCTTTAGTAAATCATGTTTCTACTAGATTACACTCTTCACTAGATTATACTCTTAAGCTGGAAACATACTTGCTGTTTGCCCATGCGTTCGCGTAGACAACCGGCTGCGTTGTGAACGTTACTGAGAACATACTAGCCTATGTGCAACGCGTGAAACTGGAGGCGTCCACTAGAGGGCAGAACGTAGAAAGGGCTTCGGTATTTTAACGATGCAAACATGGCAACACTCGAGGAGATTAGCCTTTGGGTAATTTTACGGTCACGGCAGAAAAAACGACGACAGCGATCCCTTCGTAGGTGGTATGTAAGGCCGTTAAATCAAAGACGTTGTGAGAATGGCGAGTTTGTGTCGTTGGATATCGTTGTGTCCATTTTGATGCTGGTTAGCGGCTACACTGCCCCTAGCGGTTTTGTGTGTATTGCACCTCGCGTACACGTCGCGTTAACTTTTGGAGGACGTGCAAGACCTACGCGCCAAACCGACGCAGGATACGCGAAGCAGCCATGATGCGTACGCGAACGCGTAGTTAACAGCAAGTATGTTTCCACCTTTAGTAAATCATGTTTCTAATAGATTATATTCTTCACTAGATTACACTTGGAAAATCATGTTTCTAATTGATTACACTCTTCACTAAATTACATTCTTTGTAAATCATGTTTCTACTAGATTACACTGTTCATTAGATTACACTCTTGGAAAATCATGTTTCTAATCGATTACACTCTTCACTAGATTACACTCTTAGAAAATTATGTTTCTACTAGATTACACTGTTTAATCAATCAATCAGTCAAAGTTTATTTGTATAGTGCTTTTCACAACACGTCACAAAGCGCTTAACTAACTCTTCACTAGATCACTAGATTATAGGGGTGGGCGATACTCGGAATTTTGATATGATACTGGTCAGTATCGTCGATACCGATACCGATAATTCCAAACCGTTGGGGGGGGGCGATACTTTTAACTTGAAATTATAATCCATTAATATAATAATTTATATTAAATTATATATATTTTTGCTGATGCTGGTCCAGCGTGTCGCGTGCCAGTGATTATGCCTCGTGCCAATGGTGGCACGCGTGCCATAGGTTGCCGACCCCTGCTGTAGACGGTCAACCAGTTTCAG